>NC_143397.1:902964-1127151 GCF_052110815.1 Crocodylus siamensis
GACCAGTGCAGAATAATCCTCCTTGGAGGTGAATCCCGTCCTCCATCCTTTGTAGGCTTTCTTTTTTAGCCGCAGGAGGTCCGCTAGGTGTCTGGAGAGCCAGGGGGGCTGCTGTGCCTTCTTGCTGCCTTTCCTCCGTGTTGGAACAGATTTAGCTTGTGCACTGAGGATCGCTTCCTTGAGAAGCAACCACTCTTCTTGAACTCCCATCTCCCTGGGGTCACGGTCCCTGAGGGCCTGACCGACTAGCCTCTTGAGCTTGTCAAAGTCGGCCTTCCTGAAGTCAAGGACTTCTGTGTTGCTGACTGACTTGCCAGCTTTCCGGCGGATGGTGAAGGTGATCAGCTCGTGGTCGCTGTCACCCAGCTTCCCATCGATCACTAGGTCGCCGATTAGGTCGTCCCCCGTAGCCAGTACCAGGTCGAGCAGCGCTTTGCCTCTCGTTGGCCCATAGACTTTTTGAGTCAGGTAGAGGTCATCCACGCACGAGAGAAAGCTTTGCGCCCGCTCAGATTTTGCTGAGTGATCTTCCCACGAGATGTCCGGGTGATTGAAGTCACCCATGACCACCAAGGTCCTGGAGCAAGTGGCCTCAGTCAGTTCCCGGGCGAACTCCTGGTCAAGCTCAGGACTTTGAGTGGGAGGTCTGTAGTAGACTCCCACCGTTGTGTCCCCTGTGCTGTATTCCCCATGAATTTTTAACCAGAGGGTCTCTAGCTGTCCATGCCGGCACCAACATCAGCTTGCAGGGACATGTAACTTTCCTTCACATAGAGAGCTACACCCCCGCCCCTTTTGCCAACACGATCCCTCCTGTACAGGGTACAGCCCTCTATCCCCGTGGTCCAGTCCTGGGTGGAGTCCCACCAGGTCTCCGTTATCCCAATGACATCGTATTTCTTTGCACTGAGCAGGAGGACGAGCTCGTCCTGCTTGTTGCCCAGGCTCCCGGCATTAGTGTACAGGCAGGCAAGTGTGCCCTTGGGGGCTCTTGCCTTGCCCACAGATTGTGCCAGGGCTGGGGCAGGGGTGGGCTCCCTTAAGTGCCCCCTTAAGTGCCTTGGTCTGCTGGCTTTGCAAGGGTCGCTCAGTGGCCCAGCAGTGGCGGTAGTCCCCCCATCCCCCAGCGGGCTTAGTTTAAAGCCCGGTGAAGCAGGTCAGCCAGCCTGGCTGAGAAGAGCCTCCTCCCCAGGGGAGAGAGGCGGAGGCCATCTCTTCCCAGCAGCTCGCTGCCTCTCTCGCCAAAGAGCGGGCTGTGGTCATGGAAGCCAAAGCCTTCCCGATGGCACCAGCGCCGCAGTCTTTGGTTCACCGCGTGGATCCTCCTCTCCCTCCTCAGCCCATAGCCCGAGCCTGGGAGGATCGATGAAAACACCACCTGAGCTCCCAGACCCCCAAGCCCCGCTCCCAACTCCCTGTAGCACCTCATGACCTGGCTGGGGGTGCTCCGAGCTGTGTCATCGGTGCCCACGTGAATAAGGAGCATGGGGTAGTGGTCTGTGGGCCGGAGGAGCTGCGGGATCCTCTCTGCAATGGCTCGGATGTGGGCCCCCGGGAAGCAGCAGACTTCCCGGGCTAAGGGGTCGGGGCGGCAGATTGCCCCTCAGTGCCCGCAGGATGGAGTCTCCCACAACAAACACCTTACGCTTTGTCTTGGGGAGAGTGGGGCCAGTAACTGCGGTCGAGCCTGGGATGCCTGCGGGAGCCGGCAACTGCGTGGGCTCTGCTGGGGCTGCAAGAGGTGCGAACCTGTTGCTAAGCTCCAGCGGGGCGGGGGGCCTTGGTGCGGCGGGCCTTGGGGCCCTTGACCACCTCGGTCCATGCCCCTGACTGGGCAGAGCGGGAGGTCCCAGAGTCCTCCTTAGTCGCGGAGGGAGACGGAGCTCTCCCCTGCGGCTCCCGGGGGAGAAGGGCCTGGCAGGAGGAGTCTGTCTCCTGCTCGCAGTCCCTGATGGCACCCAGTCTCTGGACTGTGGCCTGGAGCTCCTCCCGCTGGTGCGCCAGAGACCCCAGTAGGGAGCAGACCCCGCAAGGGGAGGTGGCCATGCTCCCAGGCCCCAGAGCCTGAGAAAGGGACAGGCAGCCCCCGCAGCCAAGAGCCAGGGGCTCCGTCTGCGTGGAGCCCGGGACCGTGGGCTCCGTCTGGGCGGCCGTCTCTGAGGTGCCCGATGGGGGGGCCACAGACCCCGAGGGGACCCTCGGGGTGCGGCGCGTGCCCATCCGTGTCATGCCTCTGCCTGGGATTTGGGGGGCCCTGCCCTACAGGAGGGGGACTGGTGAGTACCCCACTCTCTCTTGTCACTCCCTGGGGGGCTGGGCCAAGTAGGGGCCCGGGCGGGGGCTTGATCCAGCCTGGCACGAGGCAGTGGCCTCCTCCCAGGGAGCGAGGAGTTAACCCCTTCCCACCACGAGCCCGCTTACCTCCGGCTGTGCTGGGGGTTGGCAGGGGGCTCGGTGGCTGCTGAGGGGGTGTCTGGGGGGCTTTGGGGGAGCGGGGGTGCAGCGGACTTCACCCGCGCGTCTCTCACCGCTCCGGAGCCTAACTCCAACTAGCTTCAAATATCAAGGACAATAAAAAGTCCTTTTTTAGATATGTGGGGAGCCGGGGGAAAAGCAAGGACAACATTGGATCCCTGCTATACCAGATGGGACAACTAACAACCAATGCCCAGGAAAAAGCAAACTTGCTAAATGGGTAATTTGAATCAGTTTTTTACCAGTCCCATGGGATGCCCCTGCCCACTATGGGTTAGGGAGGCCCGGGTGAGGGAGAATCCTTACCTTTCATCAATGCTGACCTCATAAAGTAACACCTTGACAGGCTGGATACCTTGAAGTCAGACGGCCCTAATGGTTTATACCCCAGAGTACTCAAGGGGCTGGCGAGCATCATAGCTCAGCCCCTGGCATGGATCTGCAAGAACTCCTGGTGCTCTGGTGAAGTGCCTGAAGACTGGAAGAAGGCCAATGTGGTGACTATCTTCAAGGAAGGGAGGAAAGTGGATCCGGCAAACTACAGGCACATCAGCCTGACCTCTGTCCTGGGAAAAGTCTTGAAAAAGATTATCAAGGAGGCCATCCTTAGCAGGCTAGCTGAAGGCAATATCCTGAGGGATACCCAGCACAGGTTTGTTGTGGGTAGGTCTTGCTTGACCAATCTCATTTCCTTTTATGACCAGGTGACCTATCCCCTGGACAAGGGAGAGGAGATTGATGTCATATATCTTGACTTTAAAAAAGCCTTAGATCTGGTATCCCATGATCACTTCTTGGCAAAATTGGCCAACTGGCCAACCCACTGGAGGAGGCGGGGTGCAGAGGGAAAACACAGTGGCCCCTTTCCACTGCAACAAGAATTTCTCCCTGTCATTTCACTCACACTAAGTCATCCCCACTGCGATTTGAACTCAGATGTTCCACACAGGGGTCAGAAAGACTACCACACAGCTACCAGTGCTGGTACTGTGCTAACCTGCTAGGGGTCTTGACTGTCCCATAACCCCTGCCTCATATTGAGCTTCCTGGCCTTTTGCTGGAGGAGCTGGAAGTAGGGTTGGGAACCTCTCAGGTCACTGCTCAGATCCTTGCTGGAGCTAGGGAGTCTCTCCCGCTGGCTGCAGCCTCTCATAGGCAATCCTGGATTCCAGTGGGGAGTCTCTCCTGCTGGCTGCTCAGGGTCCAACTGCTGCCTGCAGGTCCCACTCCTTCAGGGTCTTCTGGGGCAACTGCTCCCACTCTGCTGGCTCAACTCTTGCCAGCTCTTTGAAGCTCCTTCCTTGTGGTCCCTCGCTGGTCTCCCTGAGTCAGCCATGCTGCCCCTTTTATCTCCCTCCAGGTGACCCAAGGGGCCAATCAGGGGACATGGAGGGCCAGTCTCTGGGGCCTGATTGGTGAGGAAAGGGACTTTCAAGTCCTCCAATAATCTTTTACCCTTCATAAACCCCTGGGCCAAATCACTACCAGCCTCCCATCACATAAGTAAAGAGCACCCTCAAGTGCCTCATCTCGAAGCTGTACAGGCCTAGATCAACCCAGGGATTTCCAAGAGGGCTCCAGAGTGTTACCAATGTCTCAGTCTGGTTTGGGTTTGCAGAATCTGTTGTGAAAGTGGAATTTCTCTAGCATTGCTCCATAGTAATGAAACAGATGGAAGCCAAGAGCTGGCACTGGCTGAGGGGCCCTGAGTTGACCAAGGCTAAGAAACCCCAGAGGTAAAACTGACTTCTCAGCCAGGAAGAGTTTTTCCAAGAAAGGGCTTTAAAATGCTTTGAGATCCTATGGCTGAAATCCCATGAGAGGAATCTGCAGCAGAGGAGTGGAAGACTGTCATCTCTGGACCCAGGCAGCAAGATCCAGCATCTGGTTCCCCCTTGCATCTGGGGAACAGGTACAGGGCCCTGGCAGCCTTGGTGGAGGAGGCAGTGGAGGAACATTCTCTAGCAGAAGTGGATGGAGAGGAGGTGGTCCCTGCAGCCCCCACTGGGCAGGCTGGGAGACCATTGCTCAGGCAGAAGAAGAAATGCTGAGTTATTGTGGTGGGTGACTCAATGCTGAGACTGAGGGACCTGACCCTGTTCAGCCTCAGCAAGAGGAGGCTGAGGGGGGACCTGGTGGCTGCCTACAAACTCATCAGGGTAGATCAACAGCAAATAGGTCAAGCTCTTTTCTCCCCAGCACCACCTGGGGTGATGCGGAACAATGGGAATAAACTGATGGAGAATAGGTTTAGGTTAGAGATCCTTGCTGAGGTCTCCACCTCCCCTATAGCCTCATCTGGAAATCACTGGTTAAGTTTAAACTTAAGTTGAACCTTGCTTACAAGGGCAGTAAAGCTCCAGGAGCTTTACAAGGTATCCAAGGCTAGGAGATACACTGCCCTAGGGGGATGTTTTCTTTTTAAAGAGTTGTTTATGCTATAGCCCAGGGGTTTATGATTTATGTTATTGTTTAACCAGTGGCTTGCAGATGAGGCTATAAGGGAAGGGGAGCCCTTATTAGAGTCAGGAGGGGCACTTGACTGCCTTGAGCCCTGCCAGGGGCAGGTTCAGGGCCAGAATAATTATTGAGTGCAGAGCAATGTCTGAAGGGGTGCAGCCACGTGGGGGCCAGGGGTCTGGCACCAGAGGGGGCAGCTATACAGGGTCCTGGCATACAGGAGCCAGGAGCTCAGTGACTTGAAGGAACAAATGAAGCTAGAACCTTAAAGCCAGTTCCTATTCAGTGGTGGCAAGGCTGAGGAGGCCAGGGCCCCAACACAGGGACAGCATACTGGTAACACCTACGAGACATGGGGTGTGGTAAAGGGGTGGTTTGGAGCCACTCAATTATCCCATAAGGTTTGGGTGCCCAGCTGGGCACAGTGAACTAGAGGGGACCAACCAGGGGCCATCAAGTTGTGGCAGAAGAGATAGGAAGGTGTCTAGGGGTGGAGCAGGGCATGGTCATGAAGCCCCCAGGGGAGATCACGGCTACCCTTAAGGACTCCAGAATGTTACAACGATCAACCCTTTTGCTGGTGGTGATGGAGCCAGTTTTCTGCCCAGCATGTAGTAGCTTTGCGCAGGCCATGCTTCTTCAGTTGTTTTATGAGGAGGTTGTGCTAGACCTTGTCCAAAGCCTTTCTGAAGTGCAGACACACATCACCTACAGCAGGTCGGAAATCCACCCCTGCAGTTACTCTGTTGTAACAGGAGATAAAGCTTGTTGAACATGATTTGTAGTAAACCCGTGTTGGCTGCTTGGGACCTACTTTAACTCCTCCATGTGCTTGCAAATGTCCTTCCTTAACATCTGCCCTACTACATTCCTGGGGAGGGGCTGTACATTACCCTTCTCCCATCCTCTAATACCCCACCTCTGTCCTGTAAATGATTCAGTGTCATCACCAAAGGCCCTGAGGTCCCCTGTTCCCAGCCCTTTGGTGCCCTGCGGGGAAGTTCCTGAAACCTTACTGACTTGAGATCATGCAAAGTGTGACCAGGCCCTTGGAGCACCTGTGACTTTAAGAGAGGAGGCTGTGGCAGAAAGCCACCTTGGTTTCTCCCCAAAATCTCTGCCCTGCGACAATGTGATCAAGATGGGCCAGCACAGAGGAGTCACACCTCAGCCTGTCTCTTTAGGGAACCTGAGCTGGCTGCAGTCCTGAGGGCAGGGGGAACCTGTTACCTCTGCCCACATGACTGGCATCAGGCACCTGGGTGAGGGGCATCTACCTGGGGAGCTGGAATCTGCCCGGTAACAGGTGATGCATTTCGAGTTGGTTGGCGGAGAGCCAACTGGGGCTGGCCTCCACTGGACCAGGTGAATGAGGTCACAGGGGCTATATACTTTTGGGGGGGAAGGAGGCGCACTCTCTTCGGCCATGAGGTGAAGCAGCAGCAAAGCAGGGGACACAGAGAAGCCTTGCCATCGGGACCTAGCTCTCTCTCACCCCAAGACTCTGGAAGATGCTTGTGAGTGAGCTACTCGAGATCTGATTAGATATCTAGCTGGCAGTAACACAGATGCGTGATCAAAAGGTTATCTCAGCCACACTGTTTGCTCTTTAGGATTTCTAAGATATTGCTCAATCCTGTACCCTAGCTTCCCCTACCCCTCGTAATCAATAAAGTTCTCCTTTTTGACTGGTGTGGGAGACTTATTGAGGGGTGGGTCTAAATTATGCCTAAGAGACCCCTTAGGTCTGCGGACTAAGGGAGACTTTGCTTTGTGCCCCCTGACTTGGGGAAGTGCCCCAAGTGCCTGTACTGGGTCGAGTACCCGTCGGACTATTAGGCCTGTGTTTCCCTGAGGACACAGGGCCGAGACAGTCCCTTCTCGGGGTGGTGGGGGCGGCACGTTACCCCCAGACTAGCGAGTGTGCTCTTGGAGAGGGGTCAGCCAAGCATAAGGCGCCCCAGGGAGGCATTCGGAGCCGGGACGGTGGTCCGGCGCAGGGAGGTGGGCGGCGCAACGCAGGAGCGCCCCCTACTGGCCCGCTACAGAGGCTGTCTGAGGAGCAGCCAGCTGGTGCATGGGGGGAGGGGAAGAGCTGACTAGGGGGTCAGCTGGCCAGAAAGGGGTGCAGCTTGAGGTATATGAGCCCAGAAACCAGTTCTCAGGTAGTCTAATCCTGGGTGCCAGGGGGAGAGGAGCTCCTGGGCATCAGGGCTGCAGCAGGGCTTCATATAACCATGGAGCTGGGTAAAGAGCCATAAGTCCAGGAACAGACCAGACCCTGGAACAGACAGGCCTGGGAGCAGGAATGCATGAGCCTTAGCCTGGAGAAGAGCAGCAGTGAGCAGAAGGCCAGGGAGCCTGAAGCCTGACTAATTAATGTGCAATGTCTGAGAGGGGCAAAGCCAGCCTTCGAACTGATTGGCCTTGGGAAAGAGGCTATAACCTGAGATGCCTTGTGGTGAACAAGCATGGGTAGTTGTGGAAGGGGATGAAGAGGATGTACAGAGATACCAACTGGCCCAGAAAGACAGGAAGAGGGGCCAGAAGAAGAGATAGTCCTGTGGACTGCACAGAGAGAAAGAGCTTGAGCCCAGGAAGGACTAGGTACTTGGGAGACGGTCTGGTGGCTGTGGGGGGACTAGGAGGGTCCAGTGCCTGGGAGGACTAGGGTGCAACAAGGGAAGTTCCAGTACCTGGGGCCTGTCTAAGGGCAGAGTATGGGGGGCAAAGGGCCCAAGCACAGAGGCAGGGTGGTGTGGCAGCAGTGCTAGAGATTTCAGAGGTCTGGAAATCAGGAGGGGTGAGGCCTGGATCGGGGAGCCCATTGCTCATGAGGGGCAGATGTTAGCAGTTCACCTGCGTGTCATGGGAGTGGGTACTGGGGAGGATGGAGCCCACAATATGAGCCCTTAAGGCAGTGACCACAAGCACTTGTGGTCCTAAATGTTAGACCAAGCTTGGGAAACCCTGGGGCAGCCTTCCCTTCCTCAGAAGGTAATAACACAAAGGTGCAGCAGGCAAGTAAGAGGGAGAGCATCCCCAGGGGATCCAGGATGGCACAGGCTGAAGGGCAACCAGGGTGCAGTATTACTACCCCGGGAAGATTACTGGGAAGGGGCTTTGTGGGGTGATCTCTTGTGGACCAGGTCTGTGGCTTGGAGAGAAGCCAGTTGAGCTTGTGGTCCCACAGTGTCTTACCTGTGGGCGGCAGCCATAGCAGCAGCCTTGGCTCAATCCTGATGACCTCAGAGATGAGACAAACCACAGTGTATTACAGGGGGAAGAGGAAGCCACTAGGCATTTATGACTGACCCTTTCTCACCAGGAAACAACTAGAGAATGAAACCAGTAGGTCAGAAGTTGAAAACCAAAAAAATGAAATTATTTTCTTCCCAGCACATCATTCAGTGTGGAGCTCATGGCCATCAGTCGTGGTGGGAGTGCAGCCACATCCTCGCAAGAAAGGAGCATCAGTTGTTGGCAAAGAAGTGGCACAGTCATTACATGTGTGTGCTGGCGACTGAGCTATGGGAGCAGGGAAGTGTCCCTGACTGCTTGGGCTGGGGGGACCAAAGAAAGCATTTCCATTGCAAAGCAGAGCCTGTAAGAGGTGAGACAGGAGTGCCTGAGAAGAGACAGACACTGAGTGCATGAGAGTCAGGTTGCTATAGGTGTGGGCCATGCTATATGGCACGAGGCTCCAAGCACCCAGGGGGAGAAGGAGGTGCAGATTCACCTATAAAAGCCCAAGCAGAGAGGAGGCCTATGGGATCTCCACTCCAAAGCCTAAGATGACCTGCACATCCTACATAAGGGCTCTTTGAACCCCTGGCTGTGAGGAGATGATCTGCCCTCAGAATGACATCAGAGCTATGCGCAGCTTCCTGTTGTCTTTGTGGCTTTTTGCTGTCCTTGTGGCTTCTTCTATTGCATTTTCAGTCAGACAAAGTTTTATGTGTTGTCACTGCATCTCACCGGACCATGTCTTAGCTTAGGGGAAGCTTTGTTTTGTTCACGGTTGTAGGCTTGAAGTTGCAGATTGCTGTGCTCAATAAATGCTCTTTTCAGAAAATGAATGGTCCTTGTTTAAGCATCAATGAATTCAGTGCCATGACCTGAAGTCTAATGTTCATAGATTCATAGATTTCTAGGGTCAGAAGGGACCTATTAGATCATCAAGTCTGACCCCCTGCCTTGGCCAGGAAACAGCGCTGAGTAGAGATGACCCCAGCCAGGTATTTGTCCAATCTCCTCTTAAATATCTCCTAGGAAGGGGAAAGCACCACCTCCCTTGGAAGCATATACCATATCTTGACAAGCCTGACTATAAAGAATTTTTTCCCGATGTCAATCTGAATTTGCTCTCCTTCAGTTTGTGGCCATTATTTCTACTTACCCTGATGGGCAGCCTGGTAAACATTGTATCCCCAATTTCCTGCTGTCCCCCCCCAATGAGTTTGTATACAGCCACAAAATCACGTTTCAGCCTCCCCTTGTGGAGGCTGAAGAGATTCAGGACCCTCAATTGGTCCTCAGGGTTTTTTCTGTAGGCCATTAACCAGATGGGTGGCCCTCCTCTGAAACCTTTCCAGGTTATCTACATCCCTCCTGAAGTGCAGAGCCCAGAACTGGACGCAGTACTCCAGCTGTGGCCTGACCAGTGTCACATAGAGGGGAAACATCACCTCCCTAGACCTGTTTGTGATGCACCTACTTATGCAAGAAAGAGTGCGGTTAGCTTTACTTATTACTTCACCACATTGGTGACCCACATTCATTTTGAAGTCGACTACAACTCTTAGATCACTTTCCACAGTTGTGCTACTCAGAACGGTGCCTCCCAGGTTATGGGTGTGTTGATGATTTTTCCTCCCCAGGTGCCACACATGACACTTGTCCTTGTTAAACTGCATCCTATCCTTTTCTGCCCACTTCCCCAGTCTGTCCAAATCTTTCTGGATTTGCTCCCTGCCCTCTAGTTTTTTACCTCCCACCATGGTCTGGTGTCATCTGCAAACTTGGAGAGGGTGCTTTCTACTCCCTCCTCCAAGTCACTAATGAAGATATTGAACAGCACCGGTCCCAGGACAGAGTCTTGGGGGACTCCGCTGCCCACATTTCTCCAGATAGAAGCTGACCTGTCCACCACCAGCCTCTGGGTGCGTCCCATAAGCCAATTTTCTATCCACCAGATAGTGTGATAATCTACATTGCAACTGTTTAGTTTATTTATAAGGATTGTGTGTAACGCTGTGTCAAAGGCCTTTTAAGAATCTAAGCAAATAACATCTGTGGCAGGAAGCCACCTTTGTTTCTCCCCCAAATATCTACCCTGTGACAATTTGATTAGGATGGGCCCAGCAGAGGAGACACCTTTACCCTCTCTCTTTAGGTAACCTGAGCTGGATACAATCCTGGGGGGGGGGGGGGGACGACGACCTGCTCCCTCTGCCTATGTGACTGGTACCTGGGTGAGGGGCATCTACCTGGGGGGCTGGGATCTGCCCAGCAACTAGTGATGTATTTCAGATTGGTTGGCTGACAGCCAACAAATGCTGGCCTCCATGGGACCAGGTGAACGAGGTCACAGGGGCTATATAAGTTAAAACTGCCCAGAAGAAGGGGGCAACAGCCATGCGGGGGACTCAGAGAGGAGTTTTACCATCGGAAACTGGCTCTCTCCCCCATAACTCATGAGCAAGGAACGGCCTCCCTCCAGAGGGGATCTCCAACAGCCTCGGGATGATGCTTGTGAGTAAGCTACTCGAGATCTGGGTAGATATCTAGCTGGTAGTAACTCCAGTGTGATCAAAAGGCTACCTCAGCCAGACGGTCTTGCTCAATGGGATTTCTATGATATTGCTTGATCTTGTACCCTATTCTTACCCTACCCCTGGAATCAATAAGGTTCTCCTTTGTGACCAGTGTAGGAGACTTCTTGAGTGGTGGGTCTAAATTATGCCCAAGAGGCCCCTTAGGTCTGCGAACTAAGGGAGACTTTCCTTTTTGGCCCCCTTGACTTGGGGAAGTGCCCCAAGTGCCTGTACTGGGTCGAGCAACCGTAGGACTATTAGACTTGTGTTTCCCTGAGGACACAGGGCCAAGACAGTCCCCTCTTGGGGTTGTTACCAGATTTGCCACTACTTTGGGGTGTGCTCATTTATTAGGGCTAGGGTCTTGGTAATTCTATCAATGTGCTGCTTGTGTTACTAGTGTTTCTATTGTCAGCAAAGCCCGAGTTAGATGCCCAAACAAGAAAGGATAGCTTGGTCTTGTGTCGTGGGCACTAGCCGTGATAATATGAGTCAAGAGACAAAAGAGTGCCAGTAGAAAATTTATTGCTTCTGCAGAAGGGTAGACTCTCGGTCCTTAAGACAGGAGCTACGCCTGAGAGGGGTTGAACCCTCTATATTTATATGTTTGTCTTACATATGGTATAATGAGGTTAGTCATCATTACATATTTTTCTGTTAGTTATAATTATCTCTTGCGATTGTCATCATCGTAAGGGCATCTTCCTCTTTTCCACTGAGGGTGCCTTCCTCTTTCCAGTCGGGTCAGGGTCACCTTCCTTTTTCCAGTTGGGTCAGGTCAAGCATCAGAATAGATGTCTTCTGTATTAGCACTTACATTTTCGTAAGATTATATTTAGTATTAGTATTACACATCTTAGTCATAGATGCTTGGATTAAAACTGCCTACTAGTCAGTTTGTTAGACAAATATTTAAAATACTGAACTTATGAACTTATAAACTACTCATGCTTGAACTTATGACTTACTCAATTAAGCAAGTTAGCCTATCTTTTATATCACTATATGGAGCTGTATCTCTCCCTTCTGCAAGACCTCACCCCCCAATGGAGCTATCTTGCAGGACTCAGTTCAGTGGGGCTGGGTTCCTCCAGTCCCCAAAACAGTCATACACACAAACACACGCAGATTAACATGACACGCCTGACCTGGCCAGGTTGATCAGTGTGGACAGGCTGACACCCTCATATGCCAAGAATCAGTTAACCAGAGCAACAATAACCACAGTCAGACACAAGCACACACTTAAACAGAAGACCTCTGAATCTGGCTGGGTGTCCAGATGACCCCCTCCTGGGCCAGCATTCAGTTCGTTAGGGCACGTCTGAGCCAAACTGGGTCAATCAGCCTGTACAAGCTGATCCCCTGATGTATTTCGAACTCAGCACGTCCCAATCTTTTAGTCTCTTGATGAGCAGACCCCACAGTATTTCTGGGCTGCACAGGGATCTTTAGCTTAGGTAAGAGGGCCGTTGCTACAGAGCAAGTGGGGAAAGAGAAGTAAAGAAGGCAAAATATACCCAGTTACCACCACTTTGACTATAAAAGTTATTTATTGCTAAGTAGATGAAATATATATTGACACTAGTAGTGACAGACATGCAAAGGAAAAACAAACACAAACAGTCACAGTATACCCTGGTTTCACTCAGTATTTGGGGAAACTTAGCTCAAGCTTAACTAATACAGTTCAGGTTCAGAAATCTGTGCTTAGAGGGAGAGAAGAGAAAAGAGAGAGGGAGCTGGGATCTCACCAGCCCAAGGCACGCGGGTTGCAGAGCCGACGGATCGAAGTTCTCAGCACGATCCTTGAAGGGAGACGATCTTCCTCCTGCCGCCTCTCCAGAAGAAAGCGAGTGGTGTCAGCACACACTGCTGCTTCTTTTACAGATTTTTATACCCCCAGTTCAGTTTCTTTCAAGTATTCTCAGTAGTGTAAATCAAATTGTCCTCTCTATTGAGAAGGGGTTATCTGGGTGGAACATCTCAGGAACTTGATTGATACTCAGGAAACACCTACTTGGAGCCAGCTTGATAGCAGATATACTTGATGGGATCTCTCTTGGTGTCTTCAGAAACAATAGATTGCAGCATCAGGGTTTTTGGATTTTTACTTGCTGTGAACAAGCCTCAGCTTAGCATGACTTTTCCAGATCTTACTATAGTCTTTTAACAGACTTCAGGCAATTACTGGAGTGTTCATAACCTGTTGCGAAGAGGACTTCCACCCGTCGTCTCGGGAAAAGTATGACAACACTTGTGGACAGGGCTCCCATGAGCTGGACCCGGTGATGAACCCTGTACCATTGTTCAAATGTTGCCCATACCCCCTCGGACTCAGTCTATTGCCTCAGCGCTCCCTAACCCGGCAACCGAGTTGTAGCCAATTAAGTTTCCATCGGCCTCCCATAGCGGGACCGGGGAATGTACGGCCCGAGATGCCCAATAAACTTACTTTTGCTTAGAGGTGTGTGTGTGGGAGGGAGGGGGAAGGAAAAGTCCTTTGTAAATCCAGATTAGAACTGGTCTGATAAATGCTGAGCTGGGTGTGGGGGTTGATGAGCATTTGGAGCACAGATTCCCATCATGCAGTGCTTCCCTGCTTCGCTGATCCCAGAATTCACTGCAGTCTCTGCTTCAGGCTGTCTGTTCTCCATCTCTCATGTAAATGAATGGTCATCTGTTCCCATCTCAGATGCAAATGAGACCTAGGCCAGTTGTTTCACTTTTGTCACCCTTATCTGGAGGGTTTTAGGTGTGTCTCGCACTGCATCTTAATCAGCTGCATCTAAATTATGCCTAAGAGACCCCTTAGGTCTGCGGACTAAGGGTGACTTTGCTTTGTGCCCCCTTGACTTGGGGAAGTGCCCCAAGTGCCTGTACTGGGTCGAGTACCCGTCGGACTATTAGGCCTGTGTTTCCCCAAGGACACAGGGCCGAGACAGTTCCTTCTCAGGGTGGGAGCGACGTTACCCCCAGACTAGCAAGTGTGCTCCGGGAGAGGGGTCGGCCGAGCATAAGGTGCCCCTAGGGAGGCATGCGGAGCCTGGCAGGTGGGCGGGCGCAGGGAGGTGGGCGGCTCAACGCAGGAGCACCCCCTACTGCCCACCACATGTGTTGGGAGGGTGGGATATGAATACCCATCTGTTTTACTGAGGTGGGATCCCTGCACTCGCCATACATGGTGGCAGAGGTGGGATCCGAATAACGCTGCAGTTTTACAGGCATAATTTGGGAAGAGTAATAGAGTCACTGAAATCCCTTGAGCAAACAATTTCTAATTTGGCATCGGGTCGACTGGATAGTGTAGGTAGCCAGGATGGTGGAGCAGTACACCCAAACGAGTGTGCCTGAACTGAAAGAGCTGGCGAAAGAGAGAGGCCTTCATGTGAAGAAAGGGCTAAAGAAGGAGGAACTGATTAACTTCCTGTGTGATAATGACTCAGCCATAGAGCAAGCTCCATACACGTCAACTCCTGAGTCCTCCCCAGAATCCCAGCACCGCACGCCAAGTCCACAGTCCCCAGAGGGATCAACCCCTACGGAGGAACGCTGGAAGTACCAGATGCGGCTAGAAGCTGAAGAGCGGGAGCGACAGAGCAAGCTCAAGTATGAGCTAGAATTGAAAAGGATGGAGTTAGAGACCCAGATAGAATTGAAAAAGACGGAGCTGGTGGAGAAGACAGCACAGCGCAAGGCGGAGGCCCGAGAGGCAGAGGCCAAGCGCAAGCACGATCTTGAGGTACTCCATCGGCAGACCAAGGGGGTAGATGCGGCCCCTCCGCGAGCGCCCAGGGAACGCCCCAAACTGAACTCCTCAGCCTTTGCTCGCTACCGACCCGGAGATGACCCCGACGTATTCCTCAGCATCTTTGAAAGGCAAGCCCGACGGTTAAAGGTGCCCGAGGAGTACATGCTGCACATAGCCGCTTTGGTAGATGGTGACCTGGCGGTGGTCCTGAACAGCCTGCCCACAGATGCAGTTGAGGACTATGATACCTTTAAAGAGGCCGTGTCTATAAGGTTCAAGTTAGGACTGGACTATTTCAGGAAAAAATTCTGGAATCTCGTCCCGCAGCACGAGAAGTCAATGACTGATTTTATGGCCCTGTCATGGGATGCACTCGTTAAATGGGCAGACGGAGCCAAGGCTGACACTGTAGAGAAGTTGCTCCTTCTCATGGCACTGGACCAATTTTACTACCAATGTCCAAGGGAGATTAAAACACTAGTTAAGGACAGGGGCCCCAAAACCGGCCATGAGGCCGCTGAAATTGTGGATCAGCTGTTGCTTAATGGTGAGGGGTCAGACAAGGAGCCTCCCTACTCCGAGAACGAACATAAAGGGGTCCAGAGAGGGGGGAAGGGAGGGCCAGGTCCAAAAGGGGAAAAGGGGCCGTCCCAGACCGAGCAGAAGGAGGCCCCTGATTCAACCAAACTTCCCAATTCGGAAAAGAGGGGGTACTATAACTGCGGGGAGCCGGGCCACATCAAGCCCAACTGCCCAAAGTTAAGCAACAAGCCCAAGCCCATCAGACATGCAACAGCTGTAAGCAATGAGGGGGGAGACCCGAGCCCCTCTGAGGGGCGTGCCTGTTGCTACAGGATCACAAACCCAGGGGAGGTGATGGCCCCCACCGGACCAAGATAACGGTCAATGGGAGAACCCTTATTGGGGAACTGGACACGGGGTCCAGAGTGACATTAATCGATGCCAACCTAGTTTCACCTGCAGATATAATCCCAGGGAAAACCCTTACCATTCAAGGGGTGGAGTCTCCACCATTCAAGGTACAGGTAACCCGGTCACCCATCGAGTGGAGAGGCTGCGTGATGTGCGTAGAAATGGGGGTGCTGGAAGGGGCTCCGGTCTCCATGCTGTTGGGACGGGATATCATAGAGCTAGAACTCCTGCACCAGGAAGTGGACCAGGCCCTAGATCTAGAGCCGTACTGCATCAACGCGGTGACACGTCTGCAGAGCGAAAAGGCTAGACGGGGAGGTTTAGAAACTTCCCAAGAGACAGCCACAGCATTGGCTGCAGTGGGAGAGGCCACTGTGGAGCGCGATCGCACACCAGACCCTGAGGGAACTAGCAACCCCGAGGGTGGGCTAAGTGACAGTCCCAGGGAGGTGTCTAGTCCGTCAGTGGCAGAGGAAGGAGAGACTCTCAGGGAGGAGTCCAGGGAAGCCCCTGAGGGTGAAGATGCACTCCCCGCAGGAGCCCCCGAACTCTCTGCTGATGGCTTAGCCGGGCGAGAGGAGTTCAAGCAGGAGGTTCTGGTGGACCCCAACCCGGAGGACCTCCAGCAGATGGCTCAGGAGCAAGAGACCAAGTTCACCCCAGAGAAGAGGGAACAGGTGATCTGGGATAAGGGACTTCTCTACCAGTTGTGCGTGCCAAAGAGCCGCGCCCAGACCTGGGAACCCCGTCGCCAGATCATAGTACCTTGCAAATACAGACAGCGATTGCTCTCCATGGCTCACGATTTACCGTGTGCTGGTCACATGGGCAGGGAACGGACACGCCAGTGGCTGCAGGCAAACTTTTATTGGCCCCGAATTGCCCAAAATGTGACGGACTATTGCAAATCTTCCAAGATATGCCAGCGGAAGGGCAAAAGTGGGGACAAGAGAAAGGCTCCCCTACAGCCTCTCCCTGCTCCCGTGTGGGACAAGATCAAGGCCATAAAGGACTGGCCACCTCCACAAACCAAGAAGCAAGTCAGAGCCTTCCTCGGCCTGGCTGGATATTACAGACGGTTTGTCCTGGGATTTTGGGCGACGGCGGCTCCCCTGCATGAGCTGAACAAGAAGGGCAGCCCTGACCCCGTGGTCTGGAGGCCAGGGTGCCAAGAAGCATTCAACACCCTAAAGGCCGCCCTGGTCAAACACCCGATCCTGAAGGCACCGCTCTCGGATGAACCCTTCTACGTCGCCACGGATGCCTCCGACACGGGACTAGCAGCCGTGCTCCTACAAGAGCACCAAGAGACACGGCACCCCGTGGTGTACCTCAGCCGGAAGTTAATTCCTCGGGAGCGAAACCTGTCGTCTATGGAGAAGGAGTCTCTGGCGATCGTCTGGGCACTGAAGAAGCTGAGGCCCTCTCTATGGGGGCAGCAGTTCACCGTCCTATCGGACCATGCTCCACTGCAGTGGTTAAAGGCGGTGCAAAACTCCACTGCCAATCTTCAGCGATGGGCCTGGCAACTTCAGGAGTTTGACTTCACCATCGAGCACATAAAAAAAAGCCAGAATGTGGTCGCAGATGCCCTGTCACGAAAGGACTCGGGGTCGTGGGTCGGGTGGACTCAGACCTGCTTGAGAGCACTCGGGCGGGGAAGTTCCTGAAGGTGCTGTTATGTGTTATATGTTTTATTGTTAGGATCAGTATTATGTGGTAGGTAATTTCTCTTTAGGGGTGAAAGGTGACCCCTCCAAACTAGCACGCTTGTCTCCATACCTCTGTGAAGCTACGGATCCAAGCTTTATAAAGAGGGAGGGGAAGTGTGGCAGAAAGCCACCTTGTTTCTCCCCAAAAATCTCTGCCCTGTGACACTGTGACTAAAATCTCTGGGCTGCAACCATTTGATTAGGATGGGCCCTGCAGACAGGGGACCGCACCCTGGGCCTGTCTCTTTAGGTAACCTGAGCTGGCTGCAGTCCTGAGGGAGGGGGGAAACCTGCTCCCTCTGCCCACGGGACTTGCATCAATTACCTGGGTGTGGGGTTTCTACCTGGGGAGCTGGAATCTGCCTGGTAACAGGTGATGTATTTCGAATTGGTTGGCTGACAGCCAGCTGGGGCCGACCTCCACTGGACCAGGTGAATGAGGTCACAGGAGCTATATAGGTTGGGGGGGGAAGGAGGCGGGCTCTCTTCGGCCATGAGGTGAGGCAGCAGCCATGCGAGGGACACAGAGAAGCCTTGCCATCTGGACCTAACTCTCTCTCACCCCAAAACTCATGATCAAGGAACTGCCTGCCTCCAAAGGGGAACTTCACGTGCCTCTGGAAGATGCTTGTGAGTACGCTACTCGAGATCCGGTTAGACATCTAGCTGGCAGTAACACAGATGCGTGATCAAAAGGCTACCTCAGCCACACTGTTTGCTCTTTAGGATTGCTAAGATATTGCTCAGTCCTGTACCCTAGTTTCCCCTATCCCTTGTAATCAATAAAGTTCTCCTTTTTGACTGGTGTGGGAGACTTATTGAGGGGTGGGTCTAAATTATGCCTAAGAGACCCCTTAGGTCTGCGGACTAAGGGAGACTTTGCTTTTTGCTCCCAGACTTGGGGAAGTGCCCCGAGTGCCTGTACTGGGTCAAGTACCCGTAGGACTCTTAGGCCTGTGTTTCCCCAAGGACACAGGGCCGAGACAGTCTCTTATTGGGGTGGTGGCGGTGACATTACCCCCAGACTAGCGAGTGTGCTCTGGGAGGGGGGTTGGCCGAGCATAAGGCGCCCCCAGGGAGGCATTTGGAGCCTGGCAGGTGGTCGGGCACAGGGAGGTGAGTGGCTCAATGCAGGAGCGCCCCCCACTGGCCTGCCACACTCCTGTGGGGCTCCACTCAAAAACTATTCCTGTCCTGACATCGGCCTGGTCAGAATTACTGATCCCTTTGCTGGCAGCTGTGGAGCCAGTTTTCTGTCCCCCATGTAGTAATTCTGTGCAGGCCAAGAGCCTCCACTTGGTATATGAGGACATCATGTGTGACCTAATCCAAAGCCTGGCTGAAGTGCACACACATGACACCCACAGCAAGCCCTCCATTCACACCTGCACTTACTCTGTCATAGCAGGAGATCAAGTTTGTTGGACATTGCTCCTTGGAACCGGCCTTTCCTCCTCCTCATGCTTGCAAATGGACCACCTTAGTGTGTACTCCATTAACTTCCAAGGGATTGAGGCAACAAGTCTATAATTCCTTAGGACCACCTATTGCTTTTTTTTTTTCTAGAGACAGACCCCATTTTTCCCTTCTCCAGTCCTCTGGCACTTATCTGTGTCCCATGACTCAGTCAATGTCATGGCCAAGGACACTGAGGTCTCTTTGCTCAGCCCTTCAATGCCCTTCTGTGCAGTTCCTGAGGTCCTGCTGACCTGAGTTCATGCAGACTGTGAAAGGCACTTGGAGCACCTCTGACTTTAAGAGAGGAGGTTGCCTAAGGAGCAGCCTGCAGCTGTGGCAATTGGGGGTGAGGGGCATTTATAGGAACTCAATGGCTATTTGAACCAAAGACAATAAAAAGTTATTCTTCAAATATGAGGGAAATCAGAAAAAAAAAAAAGTCACTACCAGGAGTGACTAGAAACAATGGTCACAAGCTGGCAGAGGGTAGATTTAGGTTAGATATCAGGAGGCGCGACTTCACAGTCAGGGCGGCTAGGATCTGGAACCAACTTCCAAGAGAAGTGGTGCTGGCTTCTACCCTGGGGGTCTTTAAGAGGAGGCTAGACAAATATCTTGCTGGGGTTGTTTGACCCCAGTACTTTTTCCTGCCCAGGGGTTGGACTTGATAATCTTCTCAGGTCCCTTCTGACCCTACAAACTATGACACTATTCATATCACATTGTTAGAATCAAATTTCAATTCAAATGAACAGTTACTAGACAATCATTGACCATCACAGCAGGGAGTGCTGGCTATACAGTCTATGCACTTGAAAGCCATTAAGAGACCCAATTTTCAGCCTATCTTATGCATGACTAGAAGGCCATAATATGCCTGTTTAAGCACTACTACATCATTGCAAATCCACTGAGATTTATCTAAAGTGTTGTTGCAGAAGCCATAGTGTACAATTGACCTGATGTTGTTTGTACATTTGACTTTGTAAAGATGTTACTTTGTACCTGAAAGCCCCAGTTGTGTTTCAAAAACTCCCAAAAGAGTTTCCTTTGTGGAACTGGGTTTTCGGTTGTAGCCTTGTTCATCTTAGGACGTAGGCAGGCAAGATACTTTGGGGAGAGGTGGTATCTTTTAGGGCTGTGTTAAGCTTTGGGTGGTGATTTGATTTGGAGGAGATTTGGCTCAAGTCAGGGCTGAATCTCTGAATCTGAATTGAATCAGGTGACCAATTGAAGGGCCCAAATCGATTTGAAGCTCTCTGAATCTTTGGAAAAGATTTGAAGAGCTTTGATGATTTGGATAGTCCCAAGTGCCTGCAGCAGGATCTGCAGCTGTACTAGGATCTGGTAAGTAGGGGTGAGAAAAGCCCAGGGATTCACCAACTCCTGCAGTGGCCATGGGGCTTCAGGGGGCTCCTGGAAGAGCCCCTGACATGGTGCGGGGCAGCGGGGATCAGCCCCCCCAGCAGGAATGGTGAGTGTGGGGGGTTTTCTTTTTTTTTTTTTTCTTAAAGGGCTATAGCTGGGATGGATGGGGCAGCATGGGGGGCCTGGGACAGTGGAGGGAGGTTGGGGGGCTTGTGCAGAGCCCCCCACACAGTGGGGGGTAGTGGTGGACAGTGGGGCTAGCCCTGTCCCCATGCCCAGAAGCACCCAATGAGTCAGAGCTTTTATTTTCTAAGTGCTGGGAGCTAGGGTGGGTGGGTAGCCATTGTAGGGCTGGGAGAGCAGGCTGGGGATGGGTCTGGGTAATTTGGAGATTTGTCAGCAGCCGAATCTCTGAATCGGATTTGGCCGAATCAATTCGGAACAGTGATTCAAATCACCAGAACGAATCACTGTCCCCCAAATTGGCCAAATCGAATCTGAAGTGAATACTAGCCACTTCATACAGGCCTATCATCTTTAATTAGACCAACTTAGTTGGGAAAAAAGTTCTTTGCAAGCTTTCAGGTGCAATAAACCTTCTTCAGGCATGGGAAGTCTCTGCTGTTTTGAGACTCCAAGGAATTAGAGAAGCTAAAAGTGTGACAGGATGTCAGTGAGAATGTAAATAGGTAGAAATTAGGAAAACAAAAGGTAGAGCAGGGAAAGGATGAAGAGAAAAAGTGGGAGGGGAGCAGAACAAGCCAAAGTGAGTAAGGGAGACTCCACAGCAGTTGTAATTCAAGGTAGAAATGAGGCTATGAAAAAGGAAATAGCTAGAAATTAGGAAGACAGAAGGCAGAAAAGGAGGGGAGGGGAGGGGAGGGGAGGGGAGAAGTGTAGAAGGGCAGGTCTGGCAGGTACCTGGTGAATCTGACATCAGGCAGGTTGGAATTTGTCATAAAACCAGTGTCTATATTGAGTCCATGTTTTTTTTTTTTTAACTGTTGCCCTGTGGGGTGAGGCCAACTCTCAGGATCTCCCTGTTCAAATCTGCTGATTACACTAAGATGTGGGGGATGTGGGCACGCTAGAAGGGAGCAATAGGCTGCAATCGGACCTAGACAGGTTACAGGGGTGGGCGGATAAGAATAGGATGGGATTCAACACCGACAAGTGCAAAGTGCTGCACCTGGGGAGGAACAACCGGCACCATACCTACAGGCTGGGGAACTCCCTTCTTGTCAGTACAGAGGCGGAAAAGGATCTTGGAGTCATCACAGATGCCAAGATGAACATGGGCCGGCAGTGTGGGGACGCGGTCAGGAAGGCCAACCGCACCTTGGCATGCATCCACAGATGCATCTCGAGCAGGTCCAGGGAGGTGATCCTCCCCCTCGATGCGGCACTGGTCAGGCCGCAGCTGGAGTACTGCGTCCAGTTCTGGGCGGCACACTTCAGGAGGGATGTGGACAGCATGGAGAGGGTCCAGAGGAGGGCACTCGCATGGTCGGGGGCAGCAGGGCAGGCCCTACGAGGAGAGGTGACGGGACCTGAACCTGTTCAGCCTCCACAAGAGAAGGCTGAGGGGGATCTTGTGGCCTGTTACAAACTAGTCAGGGGGGACCAGCAGGCATTGGGGGAGTCCCTGTTCCCCCCGAGCACTGCCAAGAGTGACCAGGAATAGCGGTCACAAGCTGGCAGAGGGCAGATTCAGACTAGATATCAGGAGGCGCGACTTCACGGTCAGGGCGGCTAGGGTCTGGAACCAACTTCCAAGAGAAGTGGTGCTGGCTCCTACCCTGGGGGTGTTTAAGAGGAGGCTGGATGTACACCTTGCTGGGGTCGTTTGACCCCAGTACTCTTTCCTGCCGTGGCAGGGGGTCGGACTAGATGATCTGCTCAGGTCCCTTCCGACCCTAGAAACTATGAAACTGTGATCTCGATAGTGCTCTGTTAGACAGGAGGGTGTTACACTATTGCACATATACAAACACACAAATCAATTAGGTGTATACACACACACACACACTACCAGCTCAGGCACATACACATCCAAACCAGCCTAGGCATATGCATATGTAGCAGCACGGGGCCCTAGGGGTGGCCATGAACTCCCCTAGTGCCCCGTACCGTGCCAATGTGATATTAAAAGCACCCTCACATCTCACCCGCCACGTCTTTGATGTCAACAATGTAAGGGGAGGCTGCCGTTAGTCCTCTCTAACACGGTGTCCTGATGTATCCCAGTCTTTGTTCTATCTTAGGTGACTCGGTGCACCCCAGCCTTAGGGGCTATGCGTGGCTCCAACCATCCCTATACCATGCCCCAAGCCTCACAGATGTACTGGACGTTGTTTGGGCAATTTCCCTTTCCGTGCCCCACTGGCATTTGCTGGCTTGTCTTGCACTGCCTGCTCTGCAGCTTCTCGCACTTAGGGCTCAGGTGGCCTTGGTCTTACCTGGCCCCTGTCACATCCAAGAACCCGGATGAATGGCCAGGCCGTTCCAGCATGCCTATGCAGAGCTGGCTAATCATGCACCATGTGCAGAGCACATGGCAGCTCCTGAGCCGCTAGCGCCCCTGGGGAGCCAGGAGTGAAAAGCAGGCATTTGTGGGCATGAGCAGAAACAGAGAGAAGCACACACACAACCATATAAGGGGTGAACGCAGTGTCGAGATGTGATTGGCCAGAGCATAGTATATAACACCAACGTGGGGAAAGCCGTGTTGGAGAGAGAGAAAAACATGGAACTGAGCAACAAAGCAGCCGCTCTCCCCTTCTCCTGCAGAAGATGTCCTTAAGGCCTTCGCATAAAATCCATCGGAAATGTCAACTACGTGGTTTTGTCTGGTAATGTATTAAGTTTATAATCAGTTTAAGCTGTGTAATTTTTGTATTAATTATCGTTGAGGGTGTTATATCTGTTATATATCTGTTGTATGTACCAATCCCAGAAATGAGCTGCTGACCAGGTCTGGGACTAGGGTTTAACTCAGCCACCCCAAGACTACTACCAAGTAGTTTTGAAAGCAAGGGAGTTAACCTGAACCTCGTGACCCAGTGGACACCCTGTGTGTTGATGCAATTGCAATACTCTCTACCTCTCTGTCCCTCTCTCTCTTTTTCCTTTTGCAAACTGTTATTGTATGAACAAGTTTAGACATCTAGTTATTGGTAAAAAATAAGAAGAAGAAGAAGAAAGAAAAAACCCTCAGAACTCGTGACTGGTTCTTTCTCCTGGGCCGAGCATTATAAGAACCTAGGAGACATTTTGTCAGCTCCACCACAGCCCCCTCCCAATCCTCTGCTCCCCTTCTCAGGGCTGGGGTCAGTGCACCCCTGAATGTTGTGCTCTCTCTGGCACTAGGGTCCCCACGCTACCGTGGAGCCCCTGTGGGGCCTCCTCCAACCCCTATTAGCCTCACCCAGGTCCTCCAGTCTAACAACAACAACGAACAATAACACAAGCCCCCAGGCTATAACATAAAAAGCTAAACTGTCTGGTCAGAACAACATTCAACCCCTCCCGGGAAATACTCCAACCCGTGTGTGACAGCAACCAGGGGATGCTCATGCAGTCGGGCTTCTCCCTTCTCTCTGCCCTGGCCGAGCCCCACTTCCTCGGCCGCCAGAGGGGAACTGCCCTCCTGGCCTCGTGCCTGGGCTTTAGAGGGGCCAAGCCCTGCCCCTTCCTGTCAGCTGGCTCCACCGGTTGCCCTAGCAACCAGCACCTGTGCTGCCCTGGTGACTGGCAGCTGAGCCTCCCCCTTCTCGCCACTAGGGGTCTCTCCCGAGCTGTTTCTGCTTTCGGGTGCAGGGCACCTGAGTGCTCTGCAACAGCATACCTATCACCAATTCAAGCACATACACTATACACCCCAAAAGTTAGACACAGATCACTAATTCGTATATCATGCACACAATGCCATATATATATACACACATACACACACACTCACCAGTTCACACACATACAACCTACCTTCCCATACACACAGGTAAGTTCCTGACTCGAATGCTACAGTGTGTATGTGTGTGCTTGGGGTACCTGCAGGAAGGTTCAGGTGAGAGTTAAAGTGTAGGGAGTGAAAGTTGCCAGAACCAGATTAGAACCAATGGATTACAGAGAAGCTGGCTGAGGAATTGAGGCTTGGGTTTACTTACAGTAGACTGGGGTTGGAAACTGAGGCAGACAGCTGAATTTTTGGGGGAGGGCAGATAAGTGGTGGCAAGGAGGGGACAGCCGGGAAAGAAACTGAGGCAGAAACCTGGTTGCTCAGGGGAAAAGGCAGTGGGGATAAAACAGTGGCAAAGAAACAGGGGGGTTGGAGGCAGAGAGGAGCTCAGGACAGGTGTTGGAGGTGGCAGTGAGCCAGAAGCAGGAGAGGGAGAAATGAGACAAGTTAGAGGGGTGAAGAGCAGAGATTGGAGCAGGGCCAAACCATAGTAAAGCAAAACCCAACTATGGGGTCCAAATAACAGTTTTATTATACAGACAACACACTACACAGCCCCATGAAGTTATTGGTACACACACACAAGCACTCCCAATGGCAGCAGGAAAAAGAAACTCAGTGGAAGCGCTGGAGTCCAGGTGGGGAAGAGAAGCAGAGCCCAAGTCCTTGGCTGAAGAGGAGGAGGGGGTGGGGGTGATAGCTACCTATCCAGGCTGGAAAGGGGTCCTTGTCCAGTAGATGTTGTCCAGAGGGAGTCTCTGGCAGGGCCTCTGGGTGGATAAGTGGTGTGGCATGGTGCAGGTCCAGATGGAGAGGGCATCCCACTGGGTCTGTCTTCACTGCCCCTTTTTATAGGGGCTGACCTTGTGTGACCCTAGTGACAGGAGGCAAGGGTCAGCCCCGGCGTACTGAGCATGTGTGCTCCATGCAGGGATGTGCAGTTTCGGGTGTCTGTAATGGTGGGATACAATGATGGAGTTGCTGGTTCTGCAGGGCCTTTTGTCTCTCAAATGTTGGGTTCTTGTCTCTGTTCCTGGGTGAGGTTTGTGGTTCCTGGAAGAATCAATGCGAGGTGATGGCCTGGTCATTACAGGCCATTCACTAGAGGCCTGCTACCATTGTATTTCAATCTTTCCCAATCACTTTCACAATTTACATGGAAGTGGTACGTGACTTATACAGTTGCAACACAAGGGATTCCTGGGCAGAGGACACAAGATGGAGACTTGACATACAAAGTAGAAACTTGACATTACTTTGGTTCACTTACAAACACAGGCCGAAACCATACAATATACATATGAAACAATAGAAATCAATACGAAAATAATAATAATACGATATACAACAGTAAGAATCAATACAAACCTTATAATAATACAATATAAAACATTGGATATCCAAAACCAAAAATTTGCTACTAAAATAAAAATGTTAAAGAGAATCCTAAATCTGAGCTCGCTTATGCTTGTCTATAGGGAATAGAGAGGGAGAGAAACAAAAGCCAGAAATAATTGGGTGAAGGGAAGGAGATGTATATCTATCATATATATATATATGTAATAAAAAAGAAAAACTGGGGGTTTTGCTATATAACCAGTAGACTTATGAAGCAAAGTTCATAGGCTCATCTTTGAAAGGTGTTTTATAAGTACCTTTGAGAATTAGAACCAAGAGGAAAACTGTCTCATTCTTGAGGCATAAAAATGACAGAAATGGGGGGAAGGAAACAAGATGAAGAAATCCATGGCCTTATACTCCCTTTCACTAACATGAGCATGCCAGAGAGTCTGGGATACCAGATGCATGCCAGATGCATGCCAGGGAGTCTGTGGCTCTAGAATCAGCCTTCTAACCATCGATGGTTTCATATACATCCCTTCACTTGATCCATGGGAGTGATCATCCTCAAATGTGAGGAACCTCTGCAACTGATGACAAGGTTGGTTAGTCTGGTACCCAGGATGATGAGACTAGAACAGGAACATCTAGGTCACAATATGAAACAAGCCCCTGATTCAGAGCAGTTTGAGACATTTAAGATACAGGTGGAATCATAGTACCATAGTACCATAGTAGCTAGGGTTGCAAGGGACCTAAACAGATCATCAAGTCTGACCCCCTGCCTTGGGCAGAAATGGATGCTGGGGTCATATGATGTCTAGCCTGAACCTGCTCTCTGTCAATTTGTGGCCATTATTCCTAGTTACCCCAGATGGTGCCCGGGGGAACAGGGCATCTTCTATTCCCTGCTGATCCCCTCTGGTGAATTTGTAGATGGCCACCAGATCCCCGCTCAGCCTTCCCTTGTGGAGGCTGAATAGGTTCAGGCCCTCTCGTCTCTCCTTATATGGCCTGCCCTGCTTCCCCCGATCATGCAAGTGGCCCTCCTGTGGACCCTCTTAACGCTAGCCACATCTTTTTTGAAGTGCGACACTCAAAACTGGACTTCAACTGTGGTCTGACCAATGCTGCATAGAGGGCAAGGATCACCTCCCTGAACCTGCTTGTGATGCATCTGTGGATGCACGACAAGGTGCAGTTAGCCTTACTGACAGTTTCCTCGCATTGGCGACTCATGTTCAGCCTGGAGTCACCAGTAACTCCAAGATCCCTTTCCACCTCTGTGCTGATGAGAAGGGTGTTCTCCTGCCTATAGGTATGCTGCTGGTTCCTTCTCCCTAAGTACCTAGCACTTGTCTGCATTGAATCCCATCCTATTCTCATCTGCCCATCTCTGTAACCTGTCCAGATCTAGCTGGAACTGTCTCTGCCATCTGGCGTGCCCACCTCGCCCACATCTTGGTGTCATCAGGGAACTTGGACAATGTGCTTTCCACCCCCTCATCCAAGTCATTGATATAGATGTCAAACAGTATGGGCTCAAGGACCAAGCCCTGGGGAACCCCACTGCACACATTGTTACCAGATTTGCCCACTACTTTGGGGTGTGCTCTGTGGTGGGCCAGTAGGGGGCGCTCCTGCGTTGAGCCGCCCACCTCCCTGCACCCGACCACCTGCCAGACTCCGAATGCCTCCCTGGGGCGCCCTATGCTCAGCCGAACCCTCTCCCAGAGCACCCTCGCTAGTCTGGGGGTAACGTCGCCCCCACCACCCTGAGAAGGGACTGTCTCAGCCCTGTGTCCTCGGGGAAACACAGGCCTAATAGTCCGATTGGTACTCGAGCCAGTACAGGCACTTGGGGCACTTCCCCAAGTCTGGTGGCAAAAAGTACAGTCTCCCTTAGTGCGCAGACCTATGGGGTCTCTTAGGCATAATTTAGACCCACCCCTCAATAAGTCTCCCACACCAGTCACAAAGGAGAACTGTATTGATTCCAGGGGTAGGGTGAAAATAGGGTACAAGATCAAGCAATATCACAGAAATCCCATCGAGCAAAACAGTCTGGCTGAGGTAGCCTTTTGATCACACATCTGAGTTGCTGCCAGCTAGATATCTACCCAGATCTCGAGTAGCTTACTCACAAGCATCTTCCAAAGGCCAGTGAAATTTCCCTTTGGAGGCAGGCAGTTCCTTGCTCATCAGTTTTGGGGGAGAGACAGCCAGTTTCAGATGGTAAGGCTTCTCTGTGTCCCCTGCATGACTGCTGCCTCACCTCATGGCTGAAGAGAGCGAGCCTCCCTCCCCGCCCCCGAACCTATATAGCCCCTGTGACCTCATTCACCTGGTCCGGTGGAGGTCAGCCCCAGATGGCTGTCAGGCAACCAATTTGAAATACATCATCTGTCACTGGGCAGATTCCAGCTCCCCAGGTAGATGCCCCTCACCCAGGTGGCTGATGCCAGTCACGTAGGCAGAGGGAGCAGGTTTCCTGCCCCCAGGAAGGCAGCCAGCTCAAGTTACCTAAAGAGACAGGGCAAGGGTGTGGTCTCCTCTGCTGAGCCCACCCGGCTCGAATGGTCAGAGCATAGAGATATTATCACATTGTCACAGGGCAGAGATTTTGGGGAGAAACCAAGGTGGCTTTCTGCCACATGTTCATTTATTAGGGCTAGGATCTTGGTAATTCTATCAATGTGCTGCTTGTGTTACTGGTGTTTCTATACGGAGCTGTATCTCTCCCCCTGCAAGCCCTAACCCACAATGGAGCTATCTTCCAGGACTCAGTTCAGTGGGGCTGGGTTCCTCCAGTCCCCAAATCAGTCATACACACAAACACACACAGATTAACATGACACGCCTGACCTGGCCAGCTTGATCAGCATGGACAGGCTGACACCCTCATATGCCAAGAATCAGTTCATCAGAGCAACAATAACCACAGTCAGACACAAGCACACAGTTAAACAGAATACCTCTGAATCTGGCCGGGTGTCCGGATGACCCCCTCATGGGCCAGCATTCAGTTCGTTAGGGCACGTCTGAGCCAAACTGGGTCAATCAGCCTGTACAAGCTGATCCCCTTATGTGTTTCAAACTCAGCATGTCCCAATCTTTTAGTCTCTTGATGAGCAGACCCCACAGTATTTTTGGGCTACACAGGGATCTTTAGCTTAGGTAAAAGGAGTGTTGCTGCAGAGCAAGTGGGGGAAAGAGAAGTAAAGAAGGCAAAATATACCCAGTTACCACCACTTTGACTATAAAAGTTATTTATTGCTAAGTAGATGAAATATATATTGACACTAGTAGTGATAGACATGCAAAGGAAAAACAAACACAAACAGTCACAGTATACCCTGGGTTCACTAAGTATTTGGGGAAACTTAGCTCAAGCTTAACTAATACAGTTCAGGTTCAGAAATCTGTGCTTAGAGAGAGAGAAGAGAAAAGAGAGGGAGATCTGGGATCTCACCAGTCCAAGGCACTCGGGTTGCAGAGCCGACAGGTCGAAGTTCTCAGCACAATCCTTGAAGGGAGACGATCTTCCTCCTGCAGCCTCTCCAGAAGAAAGCGAGTGGTGTCAGCACACACTGCTGCTTCTTTTACAGATTTTTATACCCCCAGTTCAGCTTCTTTCAAGCATTCTCAGTAGTGTAAATCAAATTGTCCTCTCTATTGACAAGGGGTTATCTGGGTGGAACATCTCAGGGACTTGATTCTCAGGAAACACCTACTTGGGAGCCAGCTTGACATTCCTATGGATAGCAGATATACTTGGTGGATATCTCCTGGTGTCTTCAGAAACAATAGATTGCAGCATCAGGGTTTTGGATTTTTACTTGCTATGAACAAGCCTCAGCTTAGCATGACATTTCCAGATCTTACTATAATCTTTTAATAGACTTCAGGCAATTATTGGAGCGTTCATAACCTGTTGCGGAGAGGACTTCCACCCGTCGTCTCGGGAAAAGTATGACAGCACTTGTGGACAGGGCTCCCACGGGCTGGACGCGGTGATGAACCCTGTAACCATTGTTCAAATGTTGCCCATACCCCCTCGGACTCGGTCTATTGCCTCAGTGCTCCCTAACCCAGCAACCGAGTTGTAGCCAATTAAGTTTCCATCGGCCTCCCATAGCGGACCGGGGAATGTACGGCCCGAGATGCCCAATAAACTTACTTTTGCTCAGAGGTGTGTGTGTGGGGGGGAAGGAAAAGTCCTTTGTAAATCCAGATTAGAACTGGTCTGATAAATGCAGAGCTGGGTGTGGGGGTTGATGAGCATTTGGAGCACAGATTCCCATCATGCAGTGCTTCCCTGCTTCGCTGATCCCAGAATTCACTGCAGTCTCTGCTTCAGGCTGTCTGTTCTCTGTCTCTCATGTAAATGAATGGTCATCTGTTCCCATCTCCGATGCAAATGAGACCTAGGGCAGTTGTTTCACTCTTGTCACCCTGATCTGGAGGGTTTTAGGTGTGTCTTGCACTGCATTTTATTCAGTTTCTGTTTAGGTGGGGGGGGCGATTCTTTGTGAGTCAGACAATCTGTGTCCTGTGTGGCAGAAGGCCACCTTGTTTCTCCCCAAAATCTCTGCCCTGTGACACTGTGACTAAAATCTCTGAGCAGCAACCATTTGATTAGGGTGGGTCAGCACGGAGGGGACCGCACTCTCGGCCTGTCTTTTTAGGGAACCTGAGCTGGCTGCAGTCCTGAGGGAGCGGGGAACCTGCTCCCTCTGCCCGCGGGACTGGCATCAGCCACCTGGGTGGGGGGTTTCTACCTGGGGGGCTGGGATCTGCCCGGTAACAGGTGATGCATTTCAAATTGGTTGGCCAACAACCAACCGGGGCTGGCCTCCACTGGACCAGGTGAATGAGGTCACAGGGGCTATATAGGTTGGGAGGGGGAGGAGGCTCTCTCTCTTCGGCCATGAGGTGAAGCAGCAGCAAAGCAGGGGAGACAGAGCAGCCTTGCCATCGGGACCGAGCTCTCTCTCTCACCCCCAGACTCCCGAGGGGAAACTGGGGAACTCTGGAAGATGCTTGTGAGTCAGCTACTCAGTCTGATTTGATATCTAGCTGGCAGTAACTCAGATGCGTGATCAAAAGGCTACCTCAGCCAGACTGTTTGCTCTTTAGGATTTCTAGGATATTACTCAACCCTGTACCCTAGTTTCCCCTCCCCCTGTAATCAATAAAGTTCTCGTTTTTGACCGGTGTGGGAGACTTATTGAGGGGTGGGTCTAAATTACGCCAGAGAGACCCCTTAGGTCTGTGGACTGAGGGAGACTTCACTTTTGCCCCCTGACTTGGGGAAGTGCCCCAAGTGCCTGTACCGGGTCGAGTACCCATCTGACTATTAGGTCTGTGTTTCCCCGAGGACACAGGGCCGAGACAGTCCCTTCTCGGGGTGGTGGCGGCAATGTTACCCCCAGAGTAGCGAGTGTGCTCCGGGAGAGGGGTCAGCCAAGCATAAGGCGCCCCAGGGAGGCATTCGGAGCCTGGCAGGTGGTCGGGCGCAGGGAGGTGGGCGGCTCAATGCAGGAGCGCCCCCCACTGGCCCGCCACATCCTGTGTCAGGGTTCCCCAAGAACATGGAGCTGACAGGTAACAACATCCCTTCAAGTTGAAAATGACCCGTGCACCACCAGTCTCTGGGTGCGACCGTCCAGCCAATTAGCAACCCATCTGACTGTGTAGGCATCAATGCTGCAGTCTTCTAGTTTTTTTATGAGAATGGGGTGAGAGACAGAATCAAAGGCCTTCTTAAAATCCAGGAAGATAACATCCACCCCTTCATCCAATGACTTTGTGACCTGATCATAAAAGGAAATAAGGTTAGTTTGACAGGATCTTCCGTTAACGAACCCATTGTGGTTCCCCCTGAGCATGATCTCCCCTGCTGGCCCCTCGCAGATGTGCTCCTTGATAATTTTCCCCAGGACTGAGGTAAGACTGATGGGCCTATAGTTACCTTGGTCCTCCTTTCTCCCTTTCTTGTAAATGGGGACCACATTGGCCTTTATCCAGTTATCTGGCACCTGACCAGAGCTCCATGAGTGCTTATATAGCCATGCCATAGGCCCTGCAATGACCCCCACCAATTCCCTCAGCACCCTTGGATGAAGAGCATCTGGGCCTGCTAATCTGAACACATCCAGCCTCTCCAGAAGTTCCCTAACTATGTCATCCCTAACCTTGGGCCTGGCAGTGCCTCCCCTGAGTCCTTCCATACTCCAGGTGGGGGAGATGTCCCGGTACCTGTTCAGAAAAATGGAGGCAAAGAATTTGTTAAAGAAGTCCACTTTTTCATTTGCAGCAATCACCAGACTGCCAAGCGCATCCTGCAGGGGCCCTACATTACCCAGTGCCGTCTTCTTGCTCCCTATGTATTTGAAAAAGGACTTTTTGTTATCCTTAATTCTGGCCGCCAGCCCCAGTTCCATCTTAGCCTTGGCCTTCCTAACAGCCACCCTACAGCCTCGAGCAATGGTGGTGTGATCCTCTTTGGAAATAGCCCCTTGCATCCATCGGATGTACACCTCCTTTTTAGCCCTCAGGCATTCCTGAATGCCCTTGGTGAGCCATGGCGGCGTTTTAGCACTCTTACCCCCTTGGTATGCATTGGGACTGACCCCCTTTGGTCTCAGAGGATCATGTCCTTGAGGAACAACCACCCGTCTTGAACTCCTATCTCCCCGAAACTTTGGGATCCCAGTGCCTCTCATACTAGTCTTCTTAACTCATTGAAGTGGGCCTTCCTAAAGTCAAGGACTTCCACCTTACTGCTAGCCCTTGACACCCTGTGCTGGATAGTGAATTCCAGCAGGCAATGATTGCTATCACCCAGGTAGCCAATAACCTGCAATTCCCTCACCTGTGGCAAGGAGCAGGTCCAGCAGGGCATTTCCTCTGGTGGGACTGTGCATCTTCTGAGTTAGGTGGAAGTCCTGTATCTCAGCTAGGAACCTATGTGAGCAGTCAGACCTAGCTGACTGCTCTTCCCAGCAGATGTCTGGGTAGTTCAGGTCACCAATAACTACCACATCTCTTGACAGCCTCCATGAGCTCTCCTAAAAATTTCCAGTCCAGCTCTTCCCCCTCGTTGGGTGGTCTGTAATAGACACCCACCATTAAGTCCCATTCCCCATGACCCCCTTGTTGTCTTACCCAGAGCACCTCAGTCAGCCCCTCTTCTGACCCCACCTTGCTCATCAAGGATGTGTATTTGTCCTTGACATAGAGAGCTACACCCCCTCCTTTTCTCCCTGCTCTGTCCCACCTGTACAGCCTGTAGCCCTTAATATTTACTGCCCAATCATGGGTAGAATCCCACCAGGTTTCTGTGAGCCCTACTATGTTGGATTTATGATAGCTAGCAGGAGGGTGACCTCCTCCTGCTTATTTCCCCTACTTCTAGCATTAGTGTAGAGGCATTTAAGACCTCCTGTGGGTGTTTGTGCTGCTCCCTTGTTCCTAAGTCTATTGTGGCCCCTGTCACTTACCTGGTTACTTGCTGTGCTCGACACTTGGCTTGATGGTCAAGTGTCCTCCTGTGCCTCTGTGGTCCCATCCCCCAGTAAGACTAGTTTAAAGCCTGCCTGGAAGAAAAGATGTGTTTGCCTTTTGGGGAAAGATGAAGTCCATCCCACCCAAGCATGCCCACTGCACAGAAATGCAGGTTGTTGTCAAAAAACCTGAAGCCTGCCTGGTAACACCAGCTCTGAAGCCACCAATTGATCTCACTGATACAGGCCTCATGGCACCATCCATGTCTACTCACTGAGAGAATAGAGGAGAATACCACCTGCACCCCCATCTCCTTGAGCTTGGCCCTCAGAGCCTTGTAGTCCTTCATGATGTGGTCTGGACTGCTCTGGGCTGCATCATTCATTCCCACATGTATCAGGACCATGGGGCACTGGTCAGAGGGTCGTATGAGGTCCAGGATTCTCTCTGTGACATCCCAAATCTGGGCCCCAGGCAGGCAGCAGACCTCATATGCCATGGGATCGGGGCGACCGATGGGTCCCTTTGTTCCCCTCAGGATGGACTCTCCGATGATGAGGACTCTGCACCTTCTCTTCTTGGCGTTCTGTCCTTGCTCAGTCTGTGCATTGCCTGGAGTGGCTCCATCTCCTCAGGAGGCATCCACGTCACCCTCCTCCCCCAAGGCTGCCAGGGCCTTATATCTGCTTCCCAGCTGTACCTGAGGAGCTGACCCTGTGCTAGACTGGGCAGGCCTTGTTCTGGTGGGTACCTTCTGCCATGCCTCTGCAGTGCATCCTACTTGGGGGGCCTCTCTGCTTGATTTCTGACCCTTCACAGAATGGAAATAGCCATCAATTTTGTCCTCTGTGGCCCTGATCCCCCACAGCCTGCTCACCTCAGCCTAGAGCTCCTTCACCTGCTCTTCTAGGGCCCATAGGCAGTTACAAGAGGGACAGGCATGGAAGCCCCCAGACCACTTTCCCACCCCTGATCACAGGGCCCATGCCAGGAAGCCCCTACAAACAGGGGGGCTGGGTGCTGCTGACCCCACCATGGGCTCTATCTGGGTCAGGGGTGAGCAATTATTTTGGGCAGAGGGCTGCTTACTGAGTTTTGGTAAGCCATCGAGGGCTGCATGACAGGCAGCCCAGGGCAGATTAATATTCATTTTCTAGATTTTTTAGGGGCCCCGTGGGCCAGACAGAATGGCCTGGTGGGCCATATCTAGCCTCTGGGAGGCATTTTGCCCACTGCTGGACTCTGGGTGGAGGCCTCAGAGGACCCCAGGCCGGTGACGCCACCGGGGCAGGGTCCCTAGCAGCAGCTTCCCGTGTCCTTACCATGCCCATGGAGCTCCAAGTCTTCCTCTCTTCCCTGCTGGAGACTCCCTCCTGGCTTACTCCTGCACACCTGCCTAGCGCGAATGCCAGTGCAAACACCGGTGTGCCCTTATGCGGCTCAGGAGCACGGTTCCCTGCCAGCTCAGTTAAGAGGGATCTGGAGGGCTTCCCCTCTGGACCCTCTACAGCTGCGCTGGCTTCTCTGCCCCACTTACCTTCAGAAGACCCACTGCCACTGCCTCTGCCTCTGCCACCACTGCTGCTAGTGAGTACAGGGGCACACACGCACTGGAGACACACGTGCACCCACTTCGGGCTCAAGCCCCGACTGCGCGGGCTTAATCCAACAGTGGCTTTTAAGGGCCATAGTTTGAATTACCTGTGCCTGCCCAGCAGCCAATCAGGCCAGTCTAGACTGACTCAGCCAATAAGGCCACTCTGGTGAATGCTGGTGAATGCAATACACCATTTGTTTTGATCAGTGTAGAAAAGGAGAATTGGGAAGCAGGAAAACGTTGTAGTGGCCAATGGGACCCTGCATGGTGTTGTGCCAGCTACTTTGGTACAGGTACAGATGTCTTAGCTCCTGGTCTGATGTACTTGTTAGTTCAAAAACACAGTTTACAACTATATCAGGGGAGAGCAAGGGGGCTAGATGGACAACTATTCACCAAAGTGCCCTAGGGGAAAACCGGGAGCAATGGCTATAAACTCCTAGAGGAAGGTTTCAGACTGGATATAAGGAAAAATTTATTCATGTTTCATGTCACCAGACTCTGGAACAGACTCCCAGCATGGGTGGTGCAGGCACCTACCCTGGAGATCTTCAAAAGGAGACTGGATACACACGTTGCTGGGGTTATTTGACCCACACAGTCTTTCCTGCCCAGAGCTGGGGGGATGGACCTGAGGATCTCACAAGGTTCCTTCCAGCCCTAAACTTCTGTGAATCTGTGCTAGACCCATGCTTGTAGACAATGAACCTGGCCAAATCGTTACCACCAAACTGAGTCTGTGGTCATTCTTTAAGACAAGGTTGGTGTTGCTTCTCCCAGCTGTAACTTGTCAACACCATGGCTCCTAACACGTCAGCACAGAAAACACATCAATAACACCCAACGAGGCCAACATCAATGATGACACCGATAATCCCAGATGACACGTAGGATCTCTTGGGTACATATTGACAATATTTCATAGAAGCAGGATATTGGCTGCCATGGCTCCCCTACTTTCCCTATGCAGGTTATTCAGAGGTTAATTAGTCTTAGAGTTTATATTATGGATTTATCTGGGATGGTTTGGACAGGGCTGATCCTACCTCAGGCAGGGGTTGGACTAGCTGCAGGTCCCTTCCAGCTCCACTGCTCTAGGATGCTGTGATTCTCCAGGTCCTTTGTAAAATGTCTAGCCCAGAGCTGCACACAATGCTCTAGCTGAGGCTGAATCAGTGCTGAGCAGAGAAATGCAATCACCTCTGGGCCCTGCACCTAATGCTTCTCGTCCTGCCTCTGATGTCTTTGTACGGGCCGGTCACTGCTAGAGGCCACCTTGATTCTTCCCAGCTATATATCAGGCCTCCTTGATTAGGTCCAATTGTCACCCCTGCACATTTTAACCAGATGCCTGTGGTCCCCATGCTTGGGGCATCTTGCCCATGTCAGTGTTCCTTACAGCAGGGCTCTGACCACATTTAAAGCCCCTTTTAATTCTTCACCTCTCCTTCTTCAACTTTTCTGCCTTCAGGTATTTATTAGAAGCAGGGCCCTGGCCCTGACTGCACTGTGGGATGTTTATTTAAAGTGGCCGTGCATCCTGTGTGGTCTCGGATCACTCAGCCCTTGGAGCTGTTTCACCACCATTTCCTCTTCTCGGCAGAGGTGTGAAGCACATTAGAGATGAAGATCATATTCCTTCAACAGCTCAGATGCACAGAGTCTGATACCCCCATGCTCAAGGCAGGCTTCCAAGTCACATGCTTCCCCACACCCATTCATCGAGGCTGCAAGGTACAACCCAGTCCCACACTGGTCTATTTGTCCCCTTCCATCTGAGTGTGGGTGGAAAGCCCATGCTTCTCACATAGAGCAGCACCTGTGTGGCTTTTCAGTGAAGGCTTTTCCTGTATGAGTGAGCTCAAACTGAGGCATCAAACCCACCTCCAGCTCCATCAAACCCTAACCTTAACCCTCATCTCCTTTGTTGGCACTACTCTCACAACAGGACAGTTCAAACAGCTCCTTCCTCCCACCAAAGACCATAACCTTTGGGATCCACAGACAGGAGAACAAAGCAACTTGACCACCCTGCAGGGGTGAGGCAAGGCCAGGAGGACCCTGCCTGCCCCCCAAGGAAGCTGGGCCACTGGACAGCCAAGAGGTTAAGAACCACGGGCCAGAAGGGCTGGTGGCAGCCCAGGGAGGGGCTCCCAGCTGAGAAGGGGCTGAGCCCTGGGCTCCGCCTCCCACCCCCATGAGCCAGGCAAAGGGCAAGTGATAGAGGGCAGACCTCCCTTCTGATGCTGCCCTTCCTGCATCTTCTAGGGATGTGAGGTGGTCCCCAGAAGCTCTTGCAGCCCTCGCTGTCTGCTGCCTTCTGGAGAGAGCACAGTCTCCCCCCAGCTTTCTGCCTGCTGCCCGTGCCTTGCAGGCTCTGGCATGGGCAGGGAGTGCAGCCCTCTCCTGGGACAGCCACACTCAGACCTGTGGGGCAAAGCCCAGCACTAAACTTGAGTCAGATCCACCTGCGACGCTGTAGCCAGCAGGGCAAATAATACCTGGGCATGCATCAATCAATGCATCTCCAGCAAAACCAAGGACTTGATTCTTTCACACTACTCAGCATTGGTGAGACCACAGCTGGAGTACTACATCCAGTTCTGGGCACCACACTTTAACAAGGGCATGGTAACACTTGAGAGAGTCCAGAGGAGGGCCACCCCTATGATCAGAGACTTGCACGGCAAGCCATATGAGGAAAGGCTAAGGGGCCTGGGACTCTTCACCTGGGAAAAAGAAGGCTGAGAGGGGACTTGGTAGCAGCTTATCCAGGGGCATACATCCAGGGCTCAGTGAGCAACTGTTCACCAGGGCACCTCTGAGGAAAACCAGGAGTAATGGTCACAAAATCCTGGATGACCATTTCATGCTCCACATTAGGAAAAACTTCTTCACAGTCAGGATGTCCAGACTGTGGAATAAGCCCCCTCCAGAGGTGGTGCAATCGCCGACCCTGGAAATCCTCAAGAGGAGACTGGATGATGCATGTGTTGCCTTTCATATTCATCAGGCTCTGGGTTCAGGTTGCATTCCCTTGGGGGCAGGATTTGCTTTCAGGGGGATCTGTGCAGTGCAGGGACCTGGACTGGAGGCACCCTGTGATGTTGAACAGAGGCAGAGGCCGGGGGCTGCTCCTGGGAAGGGAACCCAGATGCACTGGGGCTTCGTACTGGCTAACTGGCAGCAGCACCGCCGAGAAGAGCCTGGGGTCCATGGGGTCTGACTCAGCAGGCATCAGCCATAGATGGGGCTGCACTGACAGCTACTGCATTGCTGAGATGTCAGAGCAGGAGCCTTGGGCACAGGAATGTGCAGGCTGCAGCCGAATGGGCCTGGTGCTGCATGTTGTGTGCTCAGGCCCTGGTGCATGACCAGCCTGAGCCCCAGTTTCTTGTTTTACAGCTGTTGACAGAAAAGAGCTGTTTAGCTGAGCCCTCCTGTATGCCTGCTGCACATTTGGGCCTGGTTTGGGGCCTGGCTTGTTTTGGGCCTGTGGTGGGCCAGTAGGGGGCGCTCCTGCGTTGAGCCGCCCACCTCCCTGCGCCCGCCCACCTGCCAGGCTCCGAATGCCTCCCTGGGGCGCCTTATGCTCGGCAGACCCCTCTCCCGGAGCACCCTCGCTAGTCTGGGCGTAACGTGCCGCCACCACCCCAAGAAGGGACTGTCTCGGCCCTGTGTCCTCGGAGAAACACAAGCCTAATAGTCCGACGGGTACTCGACCCGGTACAGGCACTTGGGGCACTTCCCCAAGTCAGGGGGCAAAAGTGAAGTCTCCCTTAGTCCACAGACCTAAGGGGTCTCTTAGGCATAATTTAGACCCACCCCTCAATAAGTCTCCCACACCGGTCACAAAGGAAGAACTTTATTGGTCGAGCTACCAAGAGGTGCGAACCTGTTGCTAAGCTCCGGCGGGGCAGGGGCCTTGGTGTGGCGGGCCTTGGGGCCCTTGACCACCTCGGTCCATGCCCCTGACTGGGCAGAGCGGGAGGTCCCAGAGTCCTCCTTAGTTGTGGAGGGAGACGGAGCTCTCCCCTGCGGCTCCCGGGGGAGACGGGCCTGGCAGTAGGAGTCTGTCTCCTGCTCGCAGTCCCTGATGGCGCGCAGTCTCTGGACTGTGGCCTGGAGCTCCTCCAGCTGGCACGCCAGAGACCCCAGTAGGGAGCAGACCCCGCAAGGGGAGGTGGCCATGCTCCCAGGCCCCAGAGCCTGAGAAAGGGACAGGCAGCCCCCGCAGCCAAGAGCCAGGGGTCCCGTCTGTGTGGAGCCCGGGACCGTGGGCTCCGTCTGGGCGGCCGTCTCTGAGGTGCCCGATGGGGAGGCCGCAGAGCCCGAGGGGACCCTCGGGGTGCGGTGCGTGCCCATCCGTGTCATGCCTCTGGTAGGCTGGCTGCGGCTGGGGCTGGCTACTCTGGGGGGGGTCGCAGGCAGGGTCTCGTGCCCTCCCACGCGAACTCCGCGCTAACTCGAGCGCCTGTTTACACAGCCTGTTCGCGCGGCTCCCTGGGGGGCTGGGCCAAGTAGGGGCCCGGGCGGGGGCTTGACCCGGCCTGGCACCAGGCAGTGGCCTCCTCCCAGGGAGCGAGGAGTTAACCCCTTCCCACCACGAGCCCGCTCACCTCCGGCTGTGCTGGGGGTTGGCAGGGGGCTCAGCGGCTGCTGAGGGGGTGTCTGGGGGGCTTCGGAGGAGCGGGGGCGCAGCAGGCTTCACCCGCGCGTCTCTCACTGCTCTGGAGCCTACCTGAGTGTGTGTCAAGAGCCTACCTGAGTGTGATGTAATTTGAAATACATCACCTGTCACCAGGCAGATTCCAGCCCCCCAGGTAGATGCCCCTCACCCAGGTAGCTGATGCCAGTCCCATGGGCAGAGGGAGCAGGTTCCCCCTCCCTCAGGACTGCAGCCAGCTCAGGTCACCTAAAGAGACAGGCTGAGGTGTGAATCCTCTGTGCTGGCCCATCTAATCACATAGTCACAGGGCAGAGATTTTGGGGAGAAACCAAGGTGGCTTCCTGCCACAGGCCCTCCTGCTCCCCCTCTGGCACGAACGCTGGCGCAAACGCCGGCGTGCTCTTACAGACCATGCCTGTTTGCGCGGCTCGGGAGCGCGGCTCCCTACCGGCTCAGCTAAGAGGGATCCGGGGGGCTTCCCCTCCGGATCCGGCTCAGCTGCGTCGGCCCCTCTGCCCCACTTACCTTAGGGGGATCAGCTGCTGCTGCCCCCGCTGCTGCTCCTTTTGCCTCTGCTGCTCTCGCCTCCGCTCTGGGTCAGGTAAGGGGGCACACGTGTGTGTAAGACACACATGTGCCTGTGTCCTTCCTCTCCCCGCTGCTCCTAGCTCCCGAGTTAGGACGGGCGAGGAGGCGGTCTCTCTTCGGCCATGAGGTGAAGCAGCAGCCATGCGGGGGACACAGAGAAGCCTTACCATCTGGACCTAGCTCTCTCTCACCCCCAAACTCACGAGCTAGAAACCGCCTGCTTACAGAGGGGAATTTCACCAGACTCTGGAAGATGCTTGTGAGTGAGCTACTCGAGATCTGATTAGATATCTAGCTGGCAGTAACACAGATGCGTGATCAAAAGGCTACCTCAGCCACTCTGTTTGCTCTTTAGGATTTCTAAGATATTGCTCAATCCTGTACCCTAGTTCACCCTACCCCTTGTAACCAATAAAGTTCTCCTTTGTGACCGGTGTGGGAGACTTATTGAGGGGTGGGTCTAAATTACGCCTAAGAGACCTCTTAGGTCTGCGGACTAAGGGAGACTTTGCTTTGTGCCCCCTTGACTTGGGGAAGTGCCCCAAGTGCCTGTACTGGGTTGAGTGCCCGTCGCACTATTAGGCCTGTGTTTCCCCGAGGACACAGGGCAGAGACAGTCCCTTCTCGGGGTGGTGGCGGCACGTTACCCCCAGACCAGCAAGTATGCTCCGGGAGAGGGGTCGGCCGAGCATAAAGCGCCCCCAGGGAGGCATTTGGAGCCTGGCAGGGGGTCGGGTGCAGGGAGGTGGGCGGCTCAACGCAGGAGCGCCCCCTACTGGCCGCCACAGCCGCCAGCGAGCTCCCTCAGTTTTCGAGCTGGTGGGCGCTGTCCAGGGTCTCTGCTCGGTGTCCCCTGGGGGAGCACTCGTTTTGACCCTATGACCCGCATGGGCACACCCTGTTTTCTCTTTGTTGTCCCCCGTAATTTATTGGCATTTTTAAGGCTGGTTGCCTTACCCAGTGGCAGCCCCATAGCGGTTTTAGGCTTTTAGCTTTTTACGCTTTTAAGCTTTTAGCCTTTTTAGAAAACTGCCGACACGACACCGAGCGCCAGACACTGATGAGAAACCACCGAACCAGACTGTTTTAGTTGATGTTACCATGGTGCTGGTCGCCAACGCTGGACACTGTCACGCGACAAAGAGAACAGCCAGCCAGGACCTGCCCAGTCGGGGCGCAACATTGGGCCATTTCCAGGCCCGCGCATGGGACCCGGAGGGCTTTGACAACATGGCCGCTGACCGCCGGCGACCCCCAGATCCCAGCAGCATTGCCGCGATACAGCAGACATCAAACAGTCCCAAACCTTTCTGGTCTCTCCTAGTGAGTTTATAGATGGTCACCAGGTCTCCCCTCAGCCTTCTCTTGTGGAGGCTGAACAGGTTCAGGTCCCGTCGCCTCTTCTCGTAGGGCCTGCTCTGTTGTCCCCGATCATGCAAGTGGCCTCCTCTGGACCCTCTCCATGCTGTCAACATCCCTCTTGAAGTGCGGTGCCCAGAACTGGATGCAGCACTCCAGCTGCGGCCTGACCAGTGCCGCATAGAGGGGAGGATCACCTCCCTGGACCTGCTAGAGATGCATCTGTGGATGCATGACAAGGTGCGGATAGCTCCGCCAACCATGACCTCGCATTGTTGGCCCATGTTCATCTTGGAGTCAATAATGACTCCAAGATCCCTTTCTGCCTCCGTGCTCTCAAGAAGGGAGTTTCCGATTCTATAAGTGTGCTGCTGGTTTCTAGTGCTTAAGTGCAGCACCCTGCACTTGTCAGTCTTGAAACGCATCCTGTTTATGTCAGCCCACTTTTGTAACCTATCCAGATCTTGTTGCAGTCTTTCCCTCTCTGCTAGCGTCCTCACCTCACCCCAAATTTTGGTATCATCACCAAATTTAAACAGGTTGCTTTTCACCCCATTGTCCAAATAGATGATAATGAAATTTAACAGCATGGGCCCAAGGACCGAGCCCTGGGGGACTCCGCTGCCCACTTGTCCCCAGGTCGAATATGACCCATCCACCACCACCGTCTGAGTACGACCCTTGAGCCAATCTGCAATCCATCTGACTGTGTAGGCATCAATGCCACAGTCGCCTAGTTTTTTAATGAGGATGGGGTGGGAGACGGTGTCAAAGGTCTTGCTGAAGTCCAGAAAGACTACGTCCACAGCAACACCTGCATCCAAGGTTTTTGTGACCTGATCATAAAAGGCAATCAGGTTGGTCTGACATGACCTGCCCCTAATGAAACCGTGCTGGTTGCCCTTGAGCATCATCCCTGAGGCCGGCCCATCACAGATGTGCTCCTTGATGATCTCAAAGAGTTGGTCTGACATGATCTGCCATCATGAAGGAGACACCACCTGAGCAAGACAGGTAACAAATGCTACGAGTGCCCAAGTAACACACTGGTGTCCAGACAGTCTCCCAAATTGGGAGGTGGCACACGCAACTAGGCAGGGCCTTAAATGCCTATATACCAATGCTTGTACTATGGGGAATAAGGAGGAGGAACTTGCCCTCAGAATAGCCAGTTCAGACCCAGACATAATAGGGTTAACAGAAATGTGGTGAGCTTCATCCCACAACTGGGCAGTCAGCATTAGGGGCTATCGGCTTTACAGGTGGGATAGAGAAGGAAGGAAAGGTGGGGCTGGGTGCTCTGTTTCAAGGAGCAATACACATCCTCTGCCAGCAAAATGGGGTCAGAGGAGGGGCAAGCTGAAGTGCTCTGGGTCAAGATACAAGTGGGCAATGGGGAGAGGGATTTAACGGTGGGGGTCCACTACAGACCCCCCAACCAAGGGGACAAGCTGGACCGGGAATTCAGGCCAGCTTGCAGAGGCACTTAAGGCAAGGGATGTAGTTGTCATGGGTGGCTTCAATTACCCAGACATCTGCTGGGAGGAGCAGTCAGCCAGGTCGGACCATTCCCGGAGGTTCCTGGCCGAGATACAGGACCTCCACTTAATCCAGGAGGTGCACGGTCCCACCAGAGGAAATGCCCTGTTGGACCTGGTCCTGGCCACAGGTGACAATCTGGTCAGGGGCCTTTGGGCCCTCGACCACCTGGGTGATAGCGATCATCACTTGCTGGAATTCACCATCCAGCGCAGGGTGTCAAGGGCCTGCAGCAAGGCGGTAGCCCTAGACTTCAAGAGGGCCAACTTCAACGAGTTGAGATTAGTGGGAGAGGCGCTGGGGTTCTCAAGGGCAGGGGAGCTCAGTGCCCAAGATGAGTGGTCGTTCCTTAAGGAGGCGATACTCAGGGCCCAAGGGGTGACCATCCCAACAAAAAGCAAGCGGGGCAAGAGTGCCTCAAAGCCCCCCTGGCTCACCAAGGGCGTCCAGGAATGCCTGATTGCCAAAAAGGCAGCATACACCTTGCGGGAGGGTGGGGCTATCTCCAAAGAGGAGTATACCTCCTCTGCTCGGGCCTGTAGGGGGGCTGTCAGGAAAGCTAAGGTGGGCATAGAGCTAGGACTAGCGTCCAAGATCAAGGATAATAAAAAGTCCCTCTTAAAATATATAGGGAGGATGAAGAAGGCACCGGGTAATGTGGGGCCCCTGCAAAGTACACTGGGCAATCTGGTGGTTGTGCCAGAGGAGAAAGCAGACCTCTTTAACCAATTCTTCACCTCCATTTTCTTGCGTCTCAATACTGACAAGTGCAGGGCGCTGCACGTGGGCAGTAGTAACCAGCAGCACACTTATAAGATGGGAAACTCCCTTCTTGAGAGCACGGTGGCAGAAAGGGATCTTGGAGTCATTATTGACTCCAAGATGAACATGGGCTGACAATGCGAGGTCACGGGTGGCAGGGCTAACCGCACCTTGTCGTGCATCCACAGATGCATCTCGAGCAGGGCCAAAGAGGTGATCCTCCCCCTCTATGCGGCACTGGTCAGGCCGCAGCTGGAGTACTATGTCCAGTTCTGGGCGCCGCACTTCAGGAGGGATGTGGCCAGCCTTGAGAGGGTCCAGAGGAGGCCACTCGCATGATCTGGGGACAACAGGGCAGGCCCTACAATGAGAGACTGTGGGACCTGAACCTGTTCAGCCTCCACAAGCAAAGGCTGAGGGGGGACCTGGTGACCATCTATAAACTCACTAGGGGGGAACCAGAAGGGTTTGGGAGAGACTTTGTTTCCCCGAGCACCCCCCGGCATAACAAGGAATAACGGCCACAAGTTGTTGGAGAGGAGGTTTAGATTACACATCCGCAAGAGCTACTTCACGGTCAGGGCGGCTAGGATCTGGAAGCAACTTCCAAGGGAAGTGGTGCTGGCTCCTACCCTGGGGGTCTGTAAGAGGAGGCTTGATGCCTACCTGGCTGGAGTCATTTGAGCCCATTTTTTTTTCTCCTGCCCAGGCAGGGGGTCAGATTTGAAGATTTATAAGGTCCCTTCGACCCCACTTCTATGATTCTATGGATTGATCCCGCAAGGGGTTGGGCTGGATGGCCCCCAGAGATCCCTTCCAGCCCCTGTCCATGCTGGGGAAGGTGGGGCCATGGCTGCTGCAGCCAATATTAGGGCTGTGGCCTGGCATCCAGCTGATCTTCACATCCTCTGCCTGTGGTCAAGACCACTTCTTCTTCTAGGTGATGCCGCAGCATTTCTGCTCACTCCAGCAGCCCCATATGACTGGTCTGCCTTCATGGTGAGCTGCTCTGTGACCTGCCACCAGGATCTGTGAAGCCATGTTGTTCTTCAAGGCGTCCCCAGAACAGAGTGTGACCCCCCCGGAGCAGGGGGAAGGTAGGATCCAGCACCTCTCCCCCACCCAACCCCATACCTTGACATACCCCTGCGTGTGTACTCCAGGCAGGCCTGCACACAACTGACAGCACCTATGAGATCTTCCAGCTGAGCCAAACTGGCCTGTTGCCAGCTGGGTACAGGGCCGAGCAGTGCAGAGGTGATAGTAAAGGCATCCTCTACCATTTCCAGGGCTCTGCCAGCCTTTTCTCTCACACGTCCTTGCAAATGACCTGCCTTAGTGTCTGCTCTGCTAACTTCCTGGGGTTTGAGGAGAGGTTGATGGGTTTCTAATTCCTCAGGTTCCCTCTTGTCTTTTCCAGAGAGGGGGGTATATTGCCCCTCTCCCATCCTCTGAAACCTGACCTGTGTCCCACAACTTGGTCAGTGTCATTGCTTTGGTTCCAGAGAGGCAGGGAAGGGGTTAGATAGAAGCCAGAAGTTACCTGGTCTTGCCCCAGCCCCACCCCCTGACCAGGCCCTGTGTCTGCACCCCTCAACCCCAGGTGAGGCTGACGGCATCTACAACACCCTCCAGCTGGGTGAGGGATCAGCCGAAGGCATCTACGACACCCTCCAGCTGGGCCAAGGATTGGTCAGACATGGGGCCCAGGAGCACAAAGGTGAGTGCAAGGGCAATCCCTACCCTGCCCAGGGCTCCCCAGGAGGGATGAAGACAGCTCCCAGGGGTGCACACCTGGCTTGGGTACGCAACAGGACTGTAGGGGCCAAGATCAGATGATGAAAGGGGAAGGGGACGGAGGGGCTATCCTGCCCCAGGGCTGAGGGGTGGTCCTTGCTTGCTGTGCCCAGGCTGCAGGGCAGAGCAGGGCGTGTGGCTGCCCCAGGCTCTGGTGCTTTGCTGGTGGCCCCATGGGTCAGGAAGGAGAGTTCCCCCATCCCCAGTGGCTGCAGGAGTCAGGGTTTCCTTTGCTGCCTTCAGAGGTGCTGGGTGCCAGATGCAGAGAGGCGCTGGGCTGTGTGGGTCTGCGTTCAGGCAGGCCTGGAGGCACCGTGCACACTCGTGTTCGGACACACTCATGTGCTCGTTCATACACAGCAGCTTCCTGTGTGTGATGCTGCCACCTTCCCTGCAGCCCAGGTCGAGACTGGGGATGGGGATGTGCCAGTGCTCCTGCTGGGACCAGCTCGCCCTTGCCCTCCAGGCAAATCTGTGGGAACACGGTCCTCATGCCCCCTTGGGCTGCATGCAGTGGTGGGAGCCCCTGCCCCGCGTGCTTCCCGGACTAGCTGCTCGTGGCTCCGTTCCACGCTTCACCCTGGCTGTGCAGCTCCTGCCCCTGCCCTGCCCCAGCCCCACTCCCTCCCTCACCGTGGGGCCCTTGATCTGCCCCTTGCAATCCCTTCCCTCACAACCGATTAGCAGGACACCTGGGTTCTGGGCAGGGCTCTGCCAGGGGGATGTGTGTTTTAACGTGTTTGTGTCTTGCCTGATGCATCTGTGTACACAGGTGTTTCCTGTCTGCGGGTTGTGTGTGTCTGTCTGTAGGGCCGGTGTGTCTGCACTTGTGAGCGTAGCTGGTGTGGGTGTATATGGGACCCCTGGATATGTCTGTGGGGCGGGGGTGAGCCTGCCTGTCTTTGGGGTGGGTGAGTCTTTTCTTGAGCTCTGTGTATATGTGCATATGCATGTAGCTGTGTCCTGAAGGCATGTGATATGACTTACACATGTGACATGACCCCCTTATGCCCATCCCTGGGCTCCTCCACCTTGCCCCTCCCCAGCTGTAGTTTCCCAAATGTTCTCAGGCCCAAGACCCTTGTGAGTGCTTGTGCAAGCCATGTGAGGTGCAGTCACACCTGTGGGTCACTCTGCCCTGTGTTTTCAAGCTGCCCCTGGACAGAGCCCTGCATCCATTTACACCCAGCTAGGGAGTCTGAGCTGCCTGGTCCTTGCGTAGGGCGCAGGGGGACCTCTGACCCCCTTCCTACAGCCCTGGCACTGCCCATCCTTTGCCATGCTATAGGCCCCAGGGTAGCATGGCTGAGTGAGCCAAGGTGTTGGATTAAGGCTCCAGTCCCTGCTGGTGTGTAGGTTTGAATCCCACCACTGCCTCAGTTGCATGTTGCCTTCAATAGCTCAGCTGGTAGGGCTAGATGCCTGGTTCAAGTCTGGCTTGAAGAAATGCTGCCCTTTTATGCCTAGTTAGGGAACTTTTTTAAATCAGCAGGTTTGGCTGCTCTTCGTCTGAGGGTACTGAGGGAATCAGCAGAAGTCGTAGCAGGCCCCCGACACAGTTGTATGAGTGCTCATGGTGCTCTGGCCAGGTCCCAGAGGACTGGAAAAGGGGCAATGTGATCCTCATTTACAAGAAAGGGAGAAAGGAGGACCAGGGTAACTATAGGCCAGTTAGTCTCACCTCAGTCCTTGGGAAGACCTTTGAGAAAATTATCAAGAAGCACATCTGTGGGGGTGCAGCGGGAGAGGTAATGCTCAGGGGCAACTAACATGGGTTCATAGTGGGCAGGTCCTGCTTGACTAACCTTGTTTCCTTTTATGATCAGGTCACAAAGTCCTTGGATGTGGGTGTGGAGGTAGATGTCATCTACCTTGTCTCCAAGAAGGCCTTTGAAACTGTTTTTTACTCCATCCTGATAAAAAAAAAACCTAGGCAACTGTGGCATTGATGCCTACAGTCAGATGGGTGGCAAACTGGATGGATGGTCACACCCAGAGAGTGGTGGTGAATGGGTTGTTTTCGACCTGGAGGGATGTGGGCAGTGGGGTCTTTATCGGCAACTTGGAGGTGGGTGTGGAAAGCACGCTGTCCAAATTTGCTGATGACACCAAGTTGTGGGGCAAGGTGGGCACGCTGGAGGGGAGGGACAGAAGCCAGCTCGATCTAGACAGGTTGCAGAGGTGGCAGATGAGAGTAGGATGGAGTTCAATGCAGACAAGTGCAAGGTGCTGCATCTAGGGAGAAGGAACCTGCAACATACCTATAGCCTGGGAACACCCTTCTCAACAACACAGTGGCTGGAAGGGATCTTGGAGTCAATAATGACTCCAGGATGGACATGAGCTGCCAATGCGAGAAAGCAGTCAGGAAGACCAACCGCACTTTGTCATGCATTAGTCGGTGCATCTCGAGCAGGGCCAAGGAGATGATCCTCCCCCTCTATGCGGCACTGGTCAGGCCGCAGCTGGAGTACTGCGTCCAGTTCTGGGCACCGCACTTCAGGAGGGATGTGGACAACATGGAGAGGGTCCAGAGGAGGCCACTCGCATGGTCGGGGGCAGCAGGGCAGGCCCTACGAGGAGAGGCTAAAGGGCCTGAATCTATTAAGCCTCCACAAGAGAAGGCTGAGGGGAGATCTGGTGTGCTGGGTGGGTGGGTAAGATAGAGCCTAGGAGCTAGGACTCCTGGGTTCTCTTCCCACTTTGGGGTTAAGTGCAGTCTGGGGGGTTAAAACTGTGGTGCTGGAAGCCTGGATGCATGGGGTCTGGGAAGGCAGTGGAGTCTGACTTACAAAGCACAGATACACCCCATATGCTGTGTGGATATAACCACCACCTCAGTATGCACACGTGCATACTGTCTGGCTGGGCAGCTTGGCAGTACAACAGGATGCCTGGGTCCCAAAATCTGTGTGCCTCTTCACTGGGGTCAGGGTCAGGGGGTGAGATTCTGTACATCTCCCTCTCCCCAGCCAGACCTGGGGCAGGGAAGCAGTGTGGTGGGTGGGAGTGGGGCTAGGGATGAATGAGAACCAGCACCCGGCTGTGTGTGCAATGGTGCTGCCCCCTCTGTGTGGATGTGTGTGCATGCCCCCTGTATGCATGTGTCCCACTATCCCCTAAGCCTGTTTGTCCCCCCAGTTGTGGGTGCGTGTTTGTAACCCCTGCTCCATGCATGCGTGGGCCTGTGACTAAGCCCTCCACATGCACAGGTTCCCCATGCACTCCCTACCCTGTGCCCACATCACTCCTCCCATCTGCCCCCCAGGTGAACCAACCATGCCAGTGCGGAGCTCCAGCTCAGTGGGAAACACCGAGGCACTGACACGTCCAATGGGCATCGTGCGCCTGCTGGAAGCCCTCTTCACCTGCGTCACCTTCAGCCTGGTAGCCAGCAATAGGGGCTCGTGGGCTGGCACCAGCAAGTGGTGCATGGTTTTGTGGTGCTCCTGCTTTGCTGTGACACTTGTGGTGCTTCTGGTGGAGTCTGTGGGGCTCCAGCACTGCATGCCCATCTCCTGGAAGGACTTCCACATCACCTTCGCCATGTATGCCAGCCTTTTCACCCTCTCGGCCTCTGTCATCTATCCTTTCACTGACGTCAGAGACCAACAGTACTGCTGGGAGCAAGACTACCGCATTGCTGCCACTTTCTTCTCGTGCCTCTCCTGCATGGCCTACTCCGTGGAGGTCACCATGCTCCACACCATGCCGGGCGAGGTCACTGGCTATGTGGCCACCATGCCTGGGAGGCTCAAGGTGGTGGAGACCTTCTTTGCTTGCATCATCTTTGTCTTCATCAGCAACCCAATGGTTTACGATTTACATGAGGCCTTGAAGTGGTGCCTGGCCGTGTACTGTATCTGCTTCATCCTTTCGCTGGTTGTCTTTGTGCTGTGCATCAGGGAGCACACTGGCTGGCTGCCTTGTGCCTTCAACAAGATCCTCAGAGGATGCATGCTCCTGGCTGTGCTCCTCTACTCCACTGCCACCATCCTCTGGCCCCTCTACAACTTTCACAAGTGGCCCAGAAACTGCCAGGGTCTCGCCTTCTGCATCCAGGACAAGTCAGTGGCTATCACTGTGCTCACTGTCACCAACCTGGTGGTTTACCTGGTTGACCTGATCTACTCTGCCTCATCTTCATCCAAGCCTAGGTGCTTGTGCTGCCTGGGGGAAAGTACAGGGACAGGGCTATGGGGCCTGGCACCTGCTACTTGCTAAGTGGGTCCCAACCTGGGCTTCCTGCTGTCTCCAGCCCCTTCCCTGCTCCTCTCAGGGACTTGTCCTCTCTCACGTCCCTTCTTTTCTCTTTACCTTATTAATTCTTTTCTCTGTGTTCATTTTCCTTCCTTTCTTATCTGTGCTTTCATTCATTCATTCTTTCTCTCCCTCATTTTCTCTTTCCCCTTCCCCTCTCTCTCCTCCTTCCCTCTCCTCCCCCATTTTCACATCTAATTACTTTGGCTGCCCCCCCCACCCCCTGCTCACTACTTCACAGCACTGTTGGGACAAGCACACACCACTGGGGCACTGGTGGGACTTTAGGGGGTGCTCACTCAGGTGACCACCTAGGTCCCAGAAGGAGAAAAAATCCTCATTCCCTCTCCCCAAACTGCTTCTCAGCCCCAGGCAGAAGCTCTTGTCTGCAATTCTTGTCTGGCTTCAGTCCTTTGTCTACAAAACAGTAGTCCATCCAAGTCACCCTCCCCACCCATGTTGCCCTCCCGAGCCTGCACATCTTGCAATCCTGTCTTGAATTGCACCACTGCACCAGCACCAACAGTTTTTTTTGCAGCACACACACAACTGTACTGTACAGTACTAACAATTTTATTTACAGAATTTGAAGTGACAGCCAACAAAGAAACAAGGCAAGAGACAAACAACGATGGTCATTAAAAAATCAAGCACAAAACAGTAGTCACTTATGGAATAACTGGAGATCATCATTTTCACTTTTGTCAAAAATACAAATTGGGAACTGTTATGATGCCTCCTGAGTATAACTGTGCTGCTGTTTTCTGTGAAAGAAAGGAAGAATTGAAGGGATTTTGCTTTCTTCTCACCCTCCATGATTGCATAATTTATATTTCCACAACTTTTCAGTATTAAATACCTACCTAATCAGTCACTGTCCTGATTGACAGTATTGTTCTTTGGCCTGGGTTGTTGCATTGCACATTGACAGGTGTGGATCAGTTGGGAGGGGAAATAACATTCACCGGTTATCCCATTCCCAAATCATAACTAACAATCAGTGTGTTTTAAGACTTGAAAAGTACCCCACAATCAGAAAACTTGCCAGTGTCCAGCTCTCTGACTCTCGGTCTTTGTGCCGAAACAGCGGCTGGTGGATTCCAACCGGTGCAGTGCTGGGAAGAGGTGGGGACACGGGGAGTGGGACCATGTACACAGTGGTAGTATGGACTAGAAACACTGTGGGTGGCGTTAGCACTAGCACTCTATGAGTGGGTATGGGTGGAGGAATGGGTGCTTATGCCTGAGGCAGTGGCAAATGCATTTTGTTTGCCAGATGGCTTGGGCAAATGAGGCTTTGGGGGCAGTTTGGCCAAATTGTCCACCCTGCTGTCCTACCTGTGTTGAAAGCCATGGGGTAGGTCTTTGGTTCTGTAGCTTTGCTCATGTTTGTTGAGTTTTGGTGTTTTATGGTGTTAGTATGTGTGCTTTATGGTAATTTATGTAGGGTGCGCTCCCCTGCCTTTCCCAATGGATAATGGCCGGTCATCAGTGACCATTCATTAAAGTCCTTTGAGGTGAGAAATGGCCTGAGCCAAAGGTACATGGAGTACTTCATGAGAAGACCCCATGGTGCTATTAACACCCACACTTGTGATACCAACTAAGGGTGCCTTCCTGGGTCCCCCACCCAGCCTGAGATTATATGCTCCCACAGTTATCCTAAGGGTCTGCGAACCTGCACCCTCTGTAGCAAGGGGATTACAACCCAGGGTTTTTCCTCTACCCAGTGTGGCTGTCTTGGGCTTCCCTTAGGCTTTCCAGCCCCCCACACCATGCTCTTGTCTCCTCCTTGTACCTTGTTGCTCCCTTGGCCACCCACACAGTCCCCAAGACATGGGAGGCACAGTACGGGGCCCCTACAATGCCGACTGCTTGGCCAGATGCCTCCTCAGCAACCCTTTTCCGGACCCCAGACCCTGACAGCATGCTGCTTCCAGCGCTGCACACGCTTTAACAGTCTGCCAATTCGGGGTCCAAGCTGCAGGTGAAGGCTGGCCAAGCCAGCCTTTCACATATCCACAAAAGAAACACCCCACCTTTGTTCCTCTGCTTCCCAACTTCCCCCTGTCATGCAACCTGGTTTTCTCTGGCCAGCCTGATTGCTGCAAGCACACAAAGACACTTCACCCAGCAGCCAACAATTTATTTTGGTCTTTGAATTTGGGGCTCCACTGCCCAGCCCAACAGTTCCCTGAGTGATGCAAGGCAAAAGTAGACACCCCAAGGGGTGCACCTTGCCATGGCTGGCTACCAAACCATTTGCAAGCCAGTCTTTTATGTTTCCCCACCTTTGTCTGCCTGGTCCCTGAGGTCTCCCCAGCATCTAGCCCCAGTTTCTCTAGGCAGCATCCACCCCTGGGCTGGCCACCAAACCATTGACAAGCTTGTTCCTTTGGTCTTTCCCCCTCCACCTTTTTGACAGCACTGTCCCTGCATGGCCATGCATGCTTTGCCACCCCTTAGCTCTGCCCAGGGCTAGCCAAGGGGTGTTGCACCCTAGGGGATTCACATCTTATCTGTCATCCCTGCTTGGGTGCTAGTTTCAGGGTTCCCCCCATGTTCCCCCAGTCAGTTTGCATTGGCATAATACCTACCCATGACACTGAGCCCCCAGGAGTCTTATTCTCTCCCCCCCACACACACACTGCCAGGGTGCTGACTCATAGCCCACCACGCATGCTGTACTAACTATATGGGCTCAAATAAGGAACTGGTTTCTGGGCTGGGATTACAGCTGGAAATCCTTCCTGAGCCAGCCCAGATGGTTGGGGTGCCCAGGAGAGTCCCCTGGTGCTGCAGAGGCATGGTGTGGGGTGGCCCTAGCTCTGAGGTGTAATGGTCACATATAACAGTGCATGGTGGCATGGAGGGGCGGATATGTGCCCAGCTCTGGGGTGTAACAGCTGCATATAGAATTGTATGGGGAAGGCTGAGATACACCCCAGAGCTAGGTGCAATGACCACATACAACATTTTATCACAGCCCTCACCATACACTCCAGAGCTAGGCATACCTAGGTCACACTTGGGTCAACACAGCTATGTCTGGAGAGGTGAGGAGACAGTACCCTGGTCTGCTACTGTGTTTGGTGTGAGGGGGGAACTGTCCTGGCAATGAGGGAACTGCCTGGGTGACCAGTGGGGTCACCCTAAAAGCAGCATCCCAGCAAGGCTGACAGATGAGGTGTGAAGCCCCTGATGCTGACCTCTGTTAGAAAGCCCAACAGGCTGTGTGTTGCCACAGGGTGGCAAAGGGTGCAGGGGCAGCGCTGGCATGGGCAGCTTCCCTGTCACCCAGCAATGTTGGTGACCCTATTAATCCCCAAAGTCTGTGAAGGAGCAAGAGTGCCTAGCTTGGATAGAGCCCTGTAGCAGAGCACTAGGGTGCTCACTACTAGCACCAGTAATAAGGACAGCTGCCAATTAATAGGGCAGCACAGGTGAGGGTTGCTAGGGCAACTAATGTTGGTCAGCTGGCTAGAAGAGGGCAGGGCCGGGCCTTTATAAACAGCCCAGGCCGGTGCCTAGCTAGCAGTTCTCCTCTGGTCGGAGCAGGAGCAGGAGCAGGAGCAGGAGCAGGAGCAGGAGCAGGAGCAGGAGCAGGAGCAGGAGCAGGAGCACTTACGGTGGCAGTTTGGCCGCCGCAGTGATGCGAGGGGAGGGAGAGAGCCCCTGAGAAAGGTATTGGTGAGAGCCAGCGTTGTGTGCAGTTCATGTTATGAGCCGGTGGGCTTTTTGCTTATATTGCAGCCACTTGGCTCATGTTTTGTTATTGTTAGACTGGCGGACCAGGTGAGGCTGTAGGGGTGTGAGGAGGCCTCATGGGAGCTCCCCAATAATCTGGGGGCTCCCAGTGGTGCAGAGGGCGCTGTATTTTAGAGTGTGCCCAGGGAGGGCGTGGTGACTGGTGCCGGAGAGGGCTCAGCTTTAGTTGGGGCACGTTGGCCCAGCCCCAGAGCTAAAGGGGGGCAGCGAAGAGCCCTGGAGTTAGTGGGGGATCCCAACCCCAGCCCAGCGGGGCAGTATCGGGAGTAAAGCCCGGTAGGGCATAAGACCCCAGAGGAGGGTCGGGGGCCAGGCACGGCTACGGCCACCTGAGCCCCGACCATGGGAGGCGCGGCACAGGCCCCAGACAGGGGGTGCTGGTGGTGAAACCAGCTCGGGGGTGCCAGGTAGGGCGCCGAAGTGTAAGGGCTTGATAACGCCCGGGAATAGCTACGAGGCTTGGGGCGTGCTGAACGGGAGGTTGGAGGCACGCATTGCCCATAAGGCAGGGGTGCACTGGGGCACCCCAATCTGAACGGGGCATAGCGCGGAGTAGTGTCCAAGGCGAGACAAGGCAGCCTCCCTTACTGAACTTAGAACATCAAAGACGTGGCAGGCGAGTTGAGGGTGCTGAACTGGACACGGCAGGGGGCGCTAGCAGGATCACAGCCGCCCCTGCACCCACTCCGGGACAAGCCCCATTTTGGGGGCTTTGAAATAGGTGCTGTCCACAATTCAAAAAGGATGTGGAGAAGCTGGAGAGAGTCCAGAGGAGAGCCATGCGCATGATCAGAGGTCAGGAAAACAGATCTTATGATGACAGGCTGAGAGCCACGGGACTCTTTAGCCTGGAAAAGCGCAGGCTCAGGGGTGATCTGATGGCCACCTATAAGTTTATCAGGGGTGACCACCAGGATCTGGGGGAGTGTTTGTTCACCAGAGTGCCCCAAGGGATGACGAGGTCGAATGGTCACAAACTCCTGCAAGACCGTTTCGGGCTGGACATAAGGAAGAATTTCTTTCCTGTCCGAGCCCCCAAGGTCTGGAGCAGTCTGCCAGCGGAGGTGGTTCAAGCACCTACACTGAACACCTTCTAGAGCAAATTGGATGCTTATCTTGCTGGGATCCTATGACCCCAGCTGACTTCCTGCCCTTTGGGCAGGGGGCTGGACTTGATGATCTCCTGAGGTCCCTTCCAGCCCTGATGTCTATGAAATCTATGAAAGGGAGGGGGAGGGGGGGCAGGAAAGACTGCAGATAGACCAGGCTTGGCAATAGTTCAGTGGCCTGCCAGGGCAGGGTGCACCCTTCAAGGTACCTACCTTTGTCTTCCATCGCTCGGAGAACTGTAAGGGAAACATGAAAGGCTGGCTTGGAGGGGACTCCAGGGACCCTTGAATTCCCAGATCATTAAAGAATGTGCAGTGCAATTTGCAGCCCACTCTCAGGTGCCTGGGGTGCAGAAAAGCATTGCTGGGGGGTGACAAAGCATTTTGGGATTCCATGGGGGCAGCTGGCCAGGCAGCCGACATTGTAGGGACCCCGTGGGACAGTTTACCTGGGTGAGGGAGAAAGATTGTCTAGCTCTGAGAGAAGTTGGGGGGGGGGGTGGGTTTGTTTGTTTACTTTCAAAGTCACTTGGCAAAATGTTGGTGGTTGGGAAAGGCGAAAAAGCCCTGACTTCTAGTGCTGCACTGACCCTGCCCCAGCCCTGCCCTGTCCAGCCCCGTTGGTGGAGGGGCCCCACTCTCAGCTGCAGGAAAGCAAAAGAATAAAGAAAGAAATAAGCCAATCACAAAATATATTCCTAAACTTCCCCTGCTGTACTTCAGTAGTAGCAGGTCAGGAGGATAAAATTGCTATGACATGCCCTCTAGTGTCTTTTTTATGGGTAATAGCACATTAGCCAATTAGAAGTATTAAAGGCATTGCCTAATGCAGACAACTCAATCATTGTGTGAGAGTGAAATAAACCTAGGGAATATTTTTAGGTACAGACACCCGATACCATGGACAAGTGCCTTCAGTGTCTGTCTCTTCTCAGGCACTCCAGTCCCACCTCTCGGTGCATGAGCATTGTGCTGTGCTTTAGGTGAGGACCATGCTACTACACAGGACTAGAGTCCAACCACGCAAAGGAAGAAGGGGGTGCAGATTCACCCATATAACCCCAGGCAGAGAGGAGGCCTGTGGGATCTCTGCTCCAATGCCTAAGATGACCCACGCATCCCCCAGAAGGACTCTCTGAACCCCTGGCTGTGAGGAGACATTTTGGCCTCGGGATGATATGAGACCTCTGTGAGGCTTTCTGTTGCCTTTGTGGCTTCTTCAGTTGCATTTTAAGTCGGACAAAGTTGTGCATGTTGTCATTGCATCTCACTGGGCCATGTCTTGGCTTAGGGAAAGTTTTTCTTTTATTTGCAGTTGTCGGCTTGAAGTTGCAGATTTCTGTGCTCAATAAATGCTCTGCCTGCAGGTTAGGCTGTAAGGGGGAGGGGGCATAGTGGACATGTGCAGGGAGTAGATTGAGGTAGACACAGTGAGCGGGGCTGGGGCTGGGGGCACTGCCCGGCTGGGGCGGGAATCTGGGATGCAGTCATGGGCAGCTCAGCTGGAGCGGCAGTGGGGAGGGCAGCTGGGCAGGGAGCCCCAAACCCCACAGCAGGCAGCTTGCATCCTCCCCTGCCCCATGGGGTCTGCTCAGCTTTGCTCCTGTCATTCCTCTTGCAGAGGAAGGCGAGGGGGTGGCATGTGTCCTGCTTTTCCATTGTCAAAAGGTGGACACCCTACCCCGGTGGGCCCTGCAGCAAAGGCCCAGACAGCGCAGGGGACCCCATCATTGCATCTGTGCCCTGATGCCCTGCTCAGCCAGGGGCTGAGGGTGTCTGTCCCACGGGTTGTTGCTGCTGTGTTTTTGATCCTCTGAAGGAAAATGGCTGGAGCTCCTTAGGGCTGGAGTCAGCAGAGGGGCTGGGGAAGAGCTGTCACCTGGAGGTCGGGTTTTGGTGCCCGAGCAGCCATGGGCTCACCCTGCCCCAAACCTGAATTGCAGGCAACTTCCAGGGGGCTCAGAGACATTTCCTCTGTAATCCACACCAAATGTAGAAGCCATTTTTTATTGTAAAGTGTGTTGTGGTATATTGTAATGGGACTAAAATAGTTTTACTGTTAACGTGTGTTTTTGGTATGTCAAGTGAACCACAATTGTCACATGACAAGTTGTTAGAGGTAGTGTTACATATGTAGAAACAAATTAGAGTCTGTGTTACAGATTAATAGAAACATAGATTAATATATATATATAGAGAAATAAATATTTTTGAAAAAATAAAAAGTGTGTTTGTCACAGTGACCAAAATTTGTGTGTAATACCCACACACGGGGCTGTGTGTGGTCAATTGTGTTCTAGTTTTATTTTGCTGTGTATTTTGTTTGTGCTACATGTTTTGTTTCCTCTGTGCAGTATATTTTGTGCTGCCCCTCTTTGAATTGATTAGTCTACATTCCCAGTGTTCAAATTTAATGATTTCTTCTGATTGGGACCAAGTTATGTGGTCAGAAAAGCCATTTAAGAGTCAGGGCCACCTGGGCTGGGTCTCTTCTTCCTGCTGGGGCTGCTGAAGCCTGAATGCTGATTTGGGAGCCCAAACCCCTCCCCTGCTTCATCAGTGAAGAGTGGGGGTGACCCCCACATAGGAAGCAATGTGAAGAGAGAGGCTGGGGTGCAAGGAGAAACAGGCTGTCTCAGGGCTTGACACCTCTGTTCTCTCCCACTCCTTCCCCACTTTGTTTTCTGCATTTTGAGTGGGATGATGTCGTGCTGGGGGGTGGAGCAAGGGCACCAACCCCTGCAGCAAACTGGCCATGGCTGGAGCCTGGCAGGCTTGCTGGTGTGCTGCGGGCAGGGCTGAGAGCCGAGCCTGTTACAACTTGTTTTAGGTTCAGCAGAGCTCTGTCGCTGAGCTCCAGCTGCAATCTTGCTGGCAGTTTTGGCCATGCCGGCGTTGATTGGGATGATGCCACGAGTGCGTCCTCCCTAGTGCAGGCTGCCCAGGAGCGGGGTCCTGGCAGCTACCGGCCGTGCCGGCCTTGACTGGGATATAGCCCATTTTGCCAAAATAGGGCTACCCCCCCTTTGGTTGTTTCCTAGCTTTTTGGTCTTAGCCTAGCTACGTGCCTGAGACTGAGTTCAGGCTCTTTTGCTGTTTGGCTTTGTTCTGAGTTCTCTTGCAGTTTCCTGTCCCAGCAGAGCCAGGATTAGGAGCAAACACTTTGTGGTGTGGTATGCTGATGAAAACTGTGGTTAACTGCTGGAATCCACCATGCAGAAGTGAGGATCAAAGCTACAGTTTCAGGGAGCAATGAGGGGCCATTTGCAATGCAGAAGGACCCACGCTGTCTAGTAGCTCCCTGCAGCACAGTGACCCAGGGAGCAGCTCACTGGACTCTATGGTGTGGGCCCCCCTTTTCCAGCCCATTGCTGAAGGGCAGGTGTAGGGGTGCAGGCCCCAGAACTTCCCTTTGTGGAGTCCCAAGTCCCAGACTACCTGGGCATGGATAAAGGCCCCCCACGGAGGGTGCCACCAATAGACTTTTTTTTATAGTTTGTAGTGTTTTAAAATTATAGTAATTGATTATTTTGCTTTTTATTTTTGCTTTGTAATAAATCTGGTTTTTGTGTTTACACTACTTGTGAGAAAAGGCTTGTTGGTTTTATTGGACACCCTAGTAATCCATTTAGTGTTTCCCAAGTAAACTGGGTGGGGCTCAAGGCAATGTAAAATATATTTAGTATCCCCAAAATTGAACCCAGCCCTTGTTGCTGCTGACAGGTGCTCAGCAGAAGGGTTACATTCATATATGGCTTTAGTTCAATATGATCATATATATATATTTCTGCTGTGCTGCAGGTACTCATGCATTCTTTATTGGTCTGGTCTCCTGTCCTCTGCTTGAGTACGCTGAGACAGGTGCTGCACCAGGCAAATACCTGAGGCAGAAAAGGCCCTTTTGTGGAGGCCTCGTGTTCTAGAAAACCCTACATTTCCTGCAGACAAAGGGCCTGGCTTCTAGTCATGTAGGCCACGGGACCCAAACTCACACCTAGTTGTCTACCTGGGCACCATGACTGCTCTTGTTTTTAAATTAAATGTGCAGCAGGCTCACCTTCAGAGCTTGGGTTGAATCCCAGGCTTGAGATCCTGCTGTCTTTGATTGGTGGAGCCCATCCACCAATCAGGAGGCAGCAAAAGAAATAAAGTCACACCCCTTTCCTGAGGGGTGGGGAGAAGAGCTCTGCTGGACCTGATTGAAGACTGCAAGCTGTCAGGTCTGGAAATCTTCAGGGGTGGAGCCCCGGAGCGTATAAAAAGCTGTGCGGGCAGCACAAGGGGAGATGCAGTGAGCGACTCAAGAAGAGTGGCCCTAAGAAAAGCTGGGAAACCTTCCTCTGTGGGCGCTAGACCTAAGGCTCCTTAAGCTGCCACTGGAGGAGCAGCCTTAGGAGTGGTGCAAGACTGCTCAGGCTGTTGACAGTGCACGGGAGCAACGCAAGACAGCTCAGGCCCATCACAGTGTGCAGAGCCCAGGCTTTGGGAGCTGCAAGTGGTGGCTCGAGCCTGCGACCCCGGAGAGCCAGCAGACTGCACAGGGTGGTGCATGGACCCAAGCCTTGGGAGCTGTGGCAGGGCAACTCGGATGTCACTGTAACTCCAGCAGGCGACTGGGGAGGCGGGGAGGCGTGCACGAGGGAGTGGAGCTAGGGAGCAGCAGAGGCTATGTGGGTTAGCCACCCAGGCTGAGGACGGATGGCCAGAGCCTGAAAGGCCTGGCCTGTGCTAAAAGAGGCCTCAGTGCCAAGTCAGGGCACGGGGAAATAGTAGTGCTGCAGCGTGAGACCCAGCACCCAGAAGCTAGCAGTGGTGGTGCAGCAGCTGAGAGGAGCTGAACCCTCAGTGACCAAAGCAGGGCACAGGGTGGGGAGGAGCTCCGGCAGAGACCCCAGGGAGCTGTGCCCTGACCATCACCACCGGACAGAGCGTGAGTCATTGGGCCCTTGGGCCCCACAGGGGAAAGATGTTTGTGGCAGGCAAACCCAGAGAACAGGCTGAGTGAGCAGCCCCCGCCTAGTCAAGGCAATCTTGTATTGTGTTGATGCTGCTGAAATTTGTTTTACTGTGATGGGTAAATAGTGTTATTTAGGGTTTCACCTTGGTTATTGGTTAATGTTCATTATGTAAATATATGCATATGATATTTAGTTTTATGTTTATGTATACTATAACTCAGTAAATTGTACACAGTTAAGAGCTTTGGGTTTGGGCTAAGTCTAAGGAAAAAGGGATCCGCTTGAAATTCTGGCATACCTCTCGCAGCACCCCCTCCTGCCTACCCATCCCATCCGATTGTGAATTGGGTACCCCTTGGGTGTACCTGAGTTACAAATGGTTAAGAGGAAAAGCTTTAAGCAGGGCAGGCCTGGACTGCAAAAGCCTGTCAGGCCAGGTGTATAGAAACCTCTCAGCTAGGACTTGGGCCTCTTTTCTCCTGGGGCTGCTTAGACCTGAGAAGCTGAATTGGGAACAGAAGAAGCTGCTCCCATGGGAAGAAGTGGGGGGGTCTCTCTCCCCTGCTTCATCGGAGAAGTGAACTGAAGCTGTGTAAAGGGGAAGCCTCAGGCACAGGAGATAAAGCCTGTCTCAGGGTTGAGACCCCTGTTCTCTCCTCCTTTCCCCAGAGGAAGAGGAAGGTGCCTTTGCTTCCAGGCTGTCCCAGGAGCTCACCTCCTTGGCTGTTTACAGCATTCATGCAAAGGGATGTGGTTTTTTTTCCCCCAACATCTCACTAAAGTGTGGAGATCATGGCCATCAGACGTGGTAGGATCTGAGAGTGCAGCCAGACTTAGCAGGGACTGGACAAGTGCTTGGGGGGGAACGGGGCAACAATTGTTGGGAAAGACCAGGCACAATCATCACGTGTGTGTGTTTGGAGACAGAGTTGAACACCCAGAAAGCAGAGCTGCTCAGTGGGGGATCTTGCACCTCTCCTGGAGCATCCCAGCTGCAGCGAGGCTCCCACATGACTATGGACCCTGCGATTACTCTTGACCGTGTGCACAGACCAGTGGCCCGTGATCAGGAGGGTGTGGATGGTGCAGCAAGGAATCTACTTATGGGGACTCCTGCTCCATTTCTGGACATGGCTGGGAGGTTGATCCATTCCCAGGCACCCCCGAGCTGTGATGCTGGCAGGTCCTGCACTGGAGAGGGTCCTGGGAGGAACCAGCCCATCAGAGTCAAGTCTCCAGCACCCTGGAGCTGGAGTCAGCAGAGGGACAGGGGGAAAAGCCGTGCCCTGGAGCTCAGGTCTTGGTGCCCAAGGGGTTGTGGGCTCACCCTGCCCCAAACCTGAACTGGACGCAACTTGGAGGTACCCAAGCCTGCCTGCAGCTTCCCAGGTCTTGGCTGACCCAGCATAGATACTCTTGGCCCAGCCACTTCCCTGCACAAACCCTGAAGAGGGAAGAGCCGTGACACCCAGATCAATGGCAGGGCTGTGGCTCCACATCCTGAGAACCCCACCTGTGGTCAAGGCCACTTCTGCTTTAGGTGATGCTTCACCACTTCTTCCTTTGCTCTCTCCAGCAGTCCTGCACTACAGAGCAGCCTGCGCCGTGAGCTGCTCTGTGCGCCCCTGCTGCGATTTGTACGAGGCCCTGCAAGTCTCCAAGGACCCTTCAGGACAAAGCATGACCTCACAGGAGCAGGGGACAGGTAGGAGCCAGCAACACCCCCCCCCCCCGCTCTGCCCCAGCCCCACACCCTGACCAGCCCATGTCTCCATCTCCCCAGCCCTGCATGAGGCTGACAGCACCTACGATACCCTCCAGCTGGGCCCAGTAGACAAGGAGTCGGCCAGGCATGGGACCCAGCAGCACATAGGTGAGTGTGAGGGCATCCGCTGCCCTGCCCAGGGCTCCCCAGCATGGATGCAGAAAGCTCCCAGGGGTGCACAGATGACTCAAGTGTAAAACAGGACTGCAGGGGCTGAGATCAGATGATGAAGGGGCTGTGCTGCCCCAGGCTGCAGGGCAGAGTGAGTTTCATAGTTTCTAGGGTCGGAAGGGACCTGAGTCCGACCCCCTGCCATGGCAGGAAAGAGTACCGGGGTCAAATGACCCCAGCAAGGTGTACATCTAACCTCCTCTTAAACTCCCCCAGGGTAGGAGCCTGCATCGCTTCTCTCGGAAGTTGGTCCCAGACCCTAACCGCCCTGACCGTGAAGTCGCCTCCTGATGTCTAGCCTAAATCTCCCCTCTGCCAGCTTGTGACCGGTATTCCTGGTCACTCCTGGCGGCGCTCGGGGGAACAGGGCCTCCCCCAGTGCCTGCTGGTCCCCCCTGACTAGTTTGTAACAGGCCACTAGACCCCCCTCAGCCTTCTCGTGTGGAGGCTGAACAGGTTCAGGTCCTGTTGCCTCTCCTTGTAGGGCCTGTCCTGCTGCCCCCTGACCATGTGAGTGGCCTCCTCCGGACCCTCTCCATGCTGATCACGTCCCTCCTGAAGTGCGGCGCCCAGAACTGGACGCAGGACTCCAGCTGCGGCCTGACCAGTACCGCATCGAGGGGGAGGATCACCTCCTTGGACCTGCTAGGGATGCATCTGTGGATGCACGACAAGGTGCGGGTGGCCTTCCTGACCGCGTCCCCACACTGCCGGCCCATGTTCATCTTGGAGTCAACAATGACTCCAAGATCCTTTTCTGCCTCTGCACTAATGAGAAGGAAGTCCCCCAGCCTGTCGGTATGGTGCTGGTTGTTCCTCCCCAGGTGCAGCACCTTGCACTTGTCGGTGTTGAAACCCATCCTATTCTCGTCCGCCCACCCCTGTAACCTGTCTAGGTCTGATTGTAGCCTGTTGCATCCTTCCAGTGTGCCCACGTCCCCCCACATCTTAGTGTCATCAGCAAATTTGAACAGGTGCTTTTTACCCCCTCGTCCAAATCGCTGATGAAGATGTTGAACAGTGCGGGCCCGAGGACCGAGCCCTGGGGGACCCCATTGCCCACGTCCCTCCAGGTCAAACATGCCCCGCCACCACCGCTCTCTGGGTGCGGCCCTCCAGCCAGCTGGTGACACATCTGACTGTGGGGGTGTTGACACCACCGTCCCCCGTTTCTTAATGAGAACAGGGTGAGAGACAGCGTCAAAAGCCTTCCGGAAGTCCAGGAAGACGATGTCCGCTGCTCAGACCAGCCCTGCAGCGTCCTGGCTACAGGGTATTGCCCCTGTACTAAAGCCTGCCCCCAGTGAAGGTTTAGGCTGAGAAGGGCCGGGGTGGGTGTGGGAGGAGGATCTTGTTACTACCTAGCCCCTACCTGGCCTTGCAGAGCCTCTCTCCAGCAGTGATGGGGTGGGAGGGCCCCAGGCCTGTTTCCTGGTATGAAGGAACTGCTTCCCAGGCGCCTCACTTTTTGTGTTGTCTGTTCCTCTCTTGTTGCCCTGGCACTGTCCTCGGGGACTCACCCACACCAGGGAGCTGGCCGTGCACCACAGGCTTCATGGTGCAGACCTCCTCATGTCCCTGGGTGCAAGGCAGGGGGGATTCAGTGTGGGACAGCCAGATTTATTGAACGTCGTGAAGAAGCCGAGATATATATTACTGCCAATTGTGCTGCTCATGGTCACAGTCATATTAAACCACAGAGTTTGCATTCAATAGAGCAGCATGTGCCCAGGAAAGGGTCACCCCTTGCTACCCTATTGCTTACAGGTCTCCTCCATTAACTGCTCCATCACCAGGACCCCTATCCCCTGCCCTGTGCACAGGGCTGTAGCACTGTTCCTGCCACCCTTGAGCAACTGCGGTGGAGAGACTAAGCGCAGACCAGGGACTCATCTATACACACCCATCCCACGTTGCTGGGCAAGGAGGGGAAGGCCAGCTGAACCCACCTTCCCCTCCAGACCTCCATCCCACAGCTCTAGCACCTGGCCTGATGCAAGGCCCTGGTGCTGGCTTCCTAACTTATGAGTGGTGACCCAATGCTGGGCAGGTAGAGCCAGCTCCCCAGCATGTCACATCAAAGGTGGGGTGTAGGGTCCCCAAGGAAGGGGCACAGCCCAGTCATTGTACCTAGTACTTAGACTGTGCCTTGGGGAAAGTGGGCAGCGAGTGGCACATGCAGGTAACATCATGGGGGCTGAGAAGTTGCAGTGCATCTGCACTGTGGGCTCGTGCATGGTGGGCATCACAGGGCTGCTGGGTGGGAAGGCTGGGGTGGGTGGGAGTTCAAAGGAGAGAGCAATGACCCACTTGCTGGGCATATTGAACAGCTTGGTCTTGTTTTCCTGGAAGTTCTGGTGCTGGTAGAAGGTGGGATGGCATCTCCTTGGTCTGGATGTCCTCTTTGGATCCCAGGGGCTACCACAGGACAGGGGAGTGTGGCAGCAACATGTCTGACTGGCTGCGGGAGAGGCATTGGTCTGCTCTAATGGATGCAGCCAAGGCCACACTCGACTTTTGTATGGTTAATCATACTGCAGACTCGTGGCAACTCTGGTACCTTCCAGGACTCCCAGGTCTATGGCCGTAGGGCTGCCGTCCCACCGGGATCTCCCAGACTTTCTGTCCTTTGGATCACTCCTCCCTTGGGCAGCACTTTGCACGGGGCTGCACTGCACTGCCGTGTGCTGCCTCCTGCCTGGCTCCCCCATCGGTCAGGGTCTTTCTGGACTCTGCTCCCCTCTGGCAGCCTGGTTGCAGTGCTGCCCCATCTCATGCCCCATGGAGCCTGGCTCTGGCAGCCCTATGCCCGCATCCACATTCTTAATAAACACAGTGCACAACCCCAGGCCCAGGACAGAGCCTTTTGGGACTCCAGTGGACACTGTGTGCTATCCAGATGTGGATCTGTTCATAATGATGTGTAGGGAACCAGGCTTTGGATCCAGAAGCCATAGTCAAGGCTGGGACAAGCTGGTGTCAGAAGCGTATCCAGCCTGTCAAGGTGTTCTTTCACAAGGTCAGCTTTGATGGAAGGTAAGCAGCCCCCAAGGTCTGGAACAGTCTGCCAGCGGAGGTGGTTCAAGCACCTACATTGAACACCTTCAAGAGTAAATTGGATGCTTATCTTGCTGGGATCCTATGACCCCAGCTGACTTCCTGCCCTTTGGGCAGGGGGCTGGACTCGATGATCTCCCGAGGTCCCTTCCAACCCTGATGTCTATGAAATCTCCCTCACCTAGGCATTCCTGTCCCACAGTGGACAGGGGGTGTCCCATGGGACTGGTGAAAAACTGATGCAAAATATGCATTTAGCAAGTTTGCTTTTTCCTGGGCATTGGTAGGGGTCCAATGTTGCCCTTGCTTTTCTTCTGGCTCCCCACATATCTAAAAAAGGACTTTTTATTGTCCTTAATATTTGTAGCTAGCTGGAGTTCTGTCACAGCCTTGGCTTTCCTGGTTTGCTCTCTGCAGGGCCAGACCAGAGCACAGTATTCCTCCTTGGTGGTGGATCCAGTCCTCTATCCTTTGATTTCATAGACATCAGGGCTGGACGGGACCTCGGGAGATCGAGTCCAGCCCCCTGCCCAAAGGGCAGGAAGTCAGCTGGGGTCATAGGACCCCAGCAAGATAAGCATCTAGTTTTGCTCTTGAAGGTGTTCAGAGTAGGTGCTTGAACCACCTCCGCTGGCAGACTGTTCCAGACCTTGGGGGCTCGGACAGTAAAGAAATTCTTCCTTATGTCCAGCCTGAAACGGTCTCACAGGAGTTTATGACCGTTCGACCTCGTCATCTCTTGGTGAACAAACACTCCCCCAGATCCTGGTGGTCACCCCGATAAACTTATAGGTGGCCATCAGATCACCCCTGAGCCTGTGCTTTTCCAGGCTAAAGAGCCTCATAGACCTTCATAGGTCCTCCTTTTAAGATGCAGGATGTCTGCTAGTTCCCTGGAGAGCCAAGGGGGCTGCTGTGCCATTTTGCTGCCTTTCCTCCGAGATGGGATAGACTTTGTTTGTGCATCCAGGATTGCTCCCTTGAGGAGCAACCACTCATCCTGAACTCCCCTCGCCTTTGGGTTGTGGCCCTTTAGGGCTTCCCTGACAAGCCTCCTTACCTTGTCAAAGTCAGCTTTCCTAAAGTTGAGGCCTTCTGTATTGCTGACTGACTTGCCAGCTTTACGGTAGATGGTGAAGGTGATCAGCTCGTGGTCACTGTCACCCAGCTTCCCTTCAATTGTTAGGTCACTGATTAGGGCATCCCCAGTTGCCAATACCAGGTTGAGCAGTGCTCTACCTCTCGTCGGCCCATAGACTTCCTGCATCAGAGAGGTCATCCACACATGAGAGAGCTTTGCGACTGCACAGATTTGGCGGAGTGCTCCTCCCATGAGATGTCTGGGTAGTTAAAGTCTCCCATGACAACCATACACCGGGACCGCACGGCCTCAGCCAATTCCCTGGTGAACTCCTGGTCAAGGTGTTGATCCTGAGTAGGGCGTCTGCAGTAGACTCCTACCATAGTATCCCCTGTGCCATGTTCCCAACATAATTTTAACCCAGAGGGTCTCAAGTCCACCGTGGGTGCCAGTGTCAGCTTGCAGGGATGTGTAGCTTTCCCTGACATAGAGAGCTATGCCTCCGCCCCTTTTGTCCACTCGATCCTTCGTAATCTTTTCAAAGACCTTTCAAAAGATGGAGGATACCTTTGTTCTTCCACATGCTTGCAAATAGTGTGTCTTAGTGTCTGCCCCAGTAACTTCCTGGGGATCAAGCTCACAGTAACTGTTACCTTTTGTTTGGACTTGTAATTCAGACTAAGATTGATTGACCAATTAGACTATTCCAATTACAGCTTGAAAGCTTCATGAGGATATACAATAGCAAAGACTTATTGGTACTAATGAAGACAATGCTTACACAGCCATGGGGTCAGGAAGAGCAGGTCTTCTGTCCAGGCCTCTCTTCTTTCTCGTGACTCTTACTGAGTTGTTTTTTGTTTGTTTGTTTTTTCTGCTGAGCTTCAGGAATGGTCCTGTGTGTGCTTGCTCCAGGCCCAATAGTTATGGATAGTTGATTTGACATGTTAATAATTGATCTCTGTTTGATTTTAATGTCTTTGTTTCACTGGGACTTTTGCAATATGATGTAACCAGATTTAAGTGGTGTTGGGAAAGGGGTAAAGGGATCAACTTAGCTAAGGCTCTTTATTTTTAGGTGTCTGACCCCAGTCTGTTAATCAACTGGTAATCTGTACTGTAATCAAGATCACGATCATCAATTCAAATATGTATTTTAGAAATAGCAGAAGGACAGATCTCTTATCTCCTTTATGACTTGCCTTTTGGTCATGTGGAAAAAATTCATACTAGTCTCTTCTCAATCTCTTCTTTTTGTTTTTTGTTTTTTTTTCCCCCGCTTGCTATTGTCTTATCACCTGTCTGTCAACTGGTTGACAAGCAACCAGCTCCACCTACGTGACCTTGGCTAGGTGAGGGGGGGGTGGGCCGAGCTCCTCTCCATTGTGTTAGCATTGACCTCATGGCATGGGGGCAGGGGCTCAACCCCTTTCACTCAAGGAGCTGACCGATGATGCTTTTCTGAATTGATTGGTTGGCACCCAACAACACCTGGCCTTTTATTAGGTCTGAAAGGTGATATCAAAAGGCCTACATAAGCTAAGACTGACCAGGAGAAGGGGGCAGAAGCCATGTTAAGTCTCATACAGCAAGTGGAACATCTGCAACTCCACTTCTTGCAGGATGCTGCAGCGAGGACACTACTTGGAGCCTATCTAGGTATACAGCTTGTTGTGCATCTGCTTGTGCCTCCTACCACTGGTAGAGGTCCCTTATCCTACTGTTGGTGCAGTATAGGGTAGGTCACAGTGGCCAGTGGCCCTGCACCCTATGGGACTGTGCCGTGGGGGAGCGACTCACCGAGTTCATACAGTCAGTGGAAGCTACCCCATTCTCACCTGCCACATCTTGTTGTTGGACTTGCTTTAAATCGGGAGGTGACCTATTTCTGCCGTGTGTGATCTCGGATGAGTCGGGTCTGGTTCTTCTTTGGGGCTCCAACCTCCCCATTCTAATGCCACTCAGCTCTTATTGTGTCCAGTGTCTCTCGGGGGACATCCCTCTTCTGCGCTTTACTCTGAGGAACCGCGTGTGTCCTGATGCTCGTTTACAAGGACCGTGACTGAGTCGGTCCTCCGATCACTCGGTCATGGCTGGCATTGTGTAGAAGAAATGACAGACAACTCAGGTTGGAAGAAAACTCAGGGAAGTCCCAACCGAGAGTGGCTATTGTGATCGGCTGTGTCCTTGACCTTTGAGCCTCCAGTGTCCCTAGAGTGTTGCCTAATCACGGGCCAGCGGCCCTCCCCAAAGGAAATAGTAAAGTCAAAGAAAAGAACTGAGTGAGCCTTCTCAGCCCCAGCTGGGGAATTGTTGCTTCTTGGATACTTCAGCGTCTCATAATCAAAACCCTTGTGGTACCTGCTGCTTTCCCGGCACGGTGAGCTTGTCCACCCACTCCTTACACTTAACTCTGGCTAGTCCTTTAGAGCCGATTCCTTTGTCAGCGTGCCTCGGCCAACTCTGGCTGCTTTCTCTCTCTCCCCTTCTTGGGGCTACAGCCATGCTTCCTGAGCTTCTCATCAAAGAAAAGGAAAAAAAATGAAAGTAACTTAAGCGAGGAAGTGGCCAGTGCTGGCTCTCCAGGTCATGCCTTCTCTTGGCACATCTCCTGGCCAGCTTTATCTGTGGCCTCCACTCCACCAGTGTGTGCTGCGGTGACCTTCAGCAGGGGGGACCCTCTGGGCTCTCAAGGAACATCTCCACCGGCTCCTCAGGATTGGAGGCTCCCACCCTGGAGTCCTGGTGCTCCCCATTTCCCTCCTCTGTCCAGCATTCATCTCATCTCCCACCTGGCCCTGGAAGTGGGCCAGAAATACCTGCACTGCCATGGATGGGGCTCATATTAACTGAGCACCTGCTGACAAGGTGTCACAGATGCTGGTGCTTTTCTGGTGCATGATCCTGGGGAGGAACTGGTGAGTCCTCCACTGCTAAGAGCTTGGGAGAGTTTTCCTTCACTCTTTTATACCTACTAACCTGGTCCTGATTACCCCTACCCTCCTACTACCTTCCACCTTGTTTCTGTGTCTTTCTTGACTGTGCCCAGCAGTGATGCCAGGGGCCACCTTACAGGCAGGGGAACCAGAAGCAAGATGGCCACCATGACCAGGTGCAGGTAGAGCCTGTTGGTGCAGGGGACAGATGTTGAAGGGTCATGTGACCCAGAGAGTGGAAATAGACCGGTCATGTGACCCAGGGAACCCTATATAAGCCCCAGCCTCAAGCCAGGGGATGGATCTTTCTCAGAGGTGTGAAGTCCAGAGCGCAGACTGTAGTGACAGAGGTCAGGAGGCTGCCCCCCTCTCCCCACAACGGCCACTTTCTGGTTTTTTTTTCCTTTCCAGTTGGAGCCCAGCCTGAAAGGGGTGTATTGAGCCACGTGCAGGGCACTACTTTGAGCTGGGACTGGTGCTAGCATTTGTGGGGGGGGTTCCTATGGGTTAGGCCGGATTTTGTCTGTAGAGGAGGCAGAGGCCTTGGAAAGGGTTGACTGGGGATACCCTGAAATTGATGTTCTGCTGAGTGGACAGAGGATAAAGACTCGAGCATGTTCTGTGGCTGAATGTGGCCAAGCTTGCATGGTCTATAAAACAGGAGATAGCAGGGAAAAAACAGGAACCGAGGCTCTCAGCTGCCTACGTACCATATTTTGTGGGTTCTGAAACTTGAGGTCACGGGGTATGTGGTAGAAAGTGCTCCTGCATTGACCCACCAGCCTCACTGTGCCTGTCTACCTTCCAGGCTCCAAGTGCCTCCCTAAGGTGCCTTGCATCTGGCCAACTCCCTTCCTGGAGCACACCCACAAGCCTAGGGGTAATGCTGCTGCCACTCAAGAGTCTTGGTCTGTTAGTGGCCTTTTGCCTCTTGAGGTACACAGGCTTTATAGAGCTGAAGGATGCTTGAACCGCTTCAAGAACTTGGGCTGCTTTCTTCAGCCAGAAGCCCAAATAGTATCCTCTCTCTGTCAGCTGGACCAAGGGAGCGCAAAGGCATAAGCTAGTCCCTCTCCTAATAAGTCTCCTATGCTATCCTTGGAGGAGAACTTTATTGGTACAGAAGGAAGACTTGGGGTAGTGTGACAGGTTGCCCTCCCCAGTGCCATCTTTCTGGTTATTTACGCCTTACATGGGGGACCTTGGGCCTGCTGTGTAATCCTTCAGTCCCGCCCTAATCTCGCCTGCCACAACTTGATGGAATACTCTTTTTGAGTAGGAGACTGCCTATTATTTTGGGTATGTTGGACTCTCCCCTGTTATGGTTTGAGCCCTATTGTCTCGGGCTAGGCCTCCTGGTCCGAACCCATTGAACAGGGTTTGACTCCGAGGCCCTAGTTGTTCTTGCTCTCTTATGGAGCCTGGTACACCCTGGCCCAGAGCCATGGGTGCTAGACCCGCAGGCTGCAGGTTCAAAACCTGGGTGTGACCCAAACCTGCCTGTTTCAGCTCAAACCCCCCCATTCTCCCCAGACAGCTGTACCTGGCCTTTTAAAAACAGTCCTTCGAATGTCAGGGTTCATGTCCCCCAAAAGCTGTACCTTCACTGGCACTGGGATCTGTGCCCCCAAAAGCTGCTCCCTTGCTGGCTCTGGGATACCCACTCTGTAGGGGGTCCCAAAAATGAGGCCTCCTCCGTTTCCTAATAACCTCTCCCAAACCACCAGTGTTTAATAATCAAAAAAGAAATATGGACAGTCCCATCTGAGTCTCATAACTGCCCTCAACAAAATGGTAATAAAAAAACCCAAGTGATTATGCTGTGTTCTTGTTTTGGTTCCCATCTGTTGTCTCGCCGGGTTTCCGCGGTTCCCTCTTCCAGCCTTTGCACTGCTCGCCCAGCTTCTCCCTGGAGCTTTGGGATGCCCGCCCTCCCCTTCAGCTGCCTGCCTCCCTACTGCCCTTCTGCCCTGCGCTCTTATAGTCCTTCCTTTTCTGGTCAGCTGACTGGATGGTCCGGTCCAGCTATTAACCCCTTCCACCCCAGTTCTCCAGGCCCAGAAGGTTCGGGCCTTAAAGGGGTGGGCCTGCTTTCTAGTAACAGGGCTGAGACTCCCTGTTACAGGTAGGCTACAGGATAGAGCAGTAGCAAAGATTAACCCTTAGAGCAAACAGTGACATGGTAGCCTTTGATCACACATCTGTATTACTGTTGCAAAAAATTGCGGTCCGTTTCTTGGAGGCCACTAAAATCACAGACACAAATACATCAGATGGCACAAAAGGTGTATTTGCAAATAGGGTCAGAGCAGAGTCAAAGACTCAGATTACTCTGAATCCACCAAGGAATTTTTGCAGGCTGTATTTATCTTTTTCCTCCTGGGCACGTGTGCAGAAACAGGAACTCTTACAGCTCATTTCTGTTTCATACAAACATATATGTGGTTACATCACTACATCCATTGCATGTACATTATAATTAACTACTTAAGTATGCAGGGCGGGGAGGTAAATATGCATCAGCTAATTGAGCATGCTCAGAAAGTTCTATAGGTCACCAAGAGTTTAAACCCCTCCCCCCCCTTTCAAGGACACAGTCAGTTGAATACCAGCTTCTGTAATCTGCATGAGAAAGGCTAGGAGAAGCTGGGGGAGAGTCTGTGATTTAGTATAAGAAGAGCTGTGGCGAGGCTGGGCAAGGAGAAAAGTCCTTGGCAGTGTTTCTTTCTTATCAGGCGCAAGATGCAAGCTGTGCATTTCTAACAATATTCCATTTCTAACATTACTGCAAGCTACATAGCTAGTTAGATCTCAAGTAGCTTACTCACTAGTATCATCCAGAAGCTGGTTGCTTTCCTCTGGAGGCAGGCAGTTCAATGTGTGTCCAGTTTCAAGAGGGAGAGAGGGCTGCAGTATTCAGCTGCTCTTCCTGTCTCTCCAGGAGCCCTAGGGCTGCAGCATGGCTCTGCCAAAATGTCTTCCTCCTTGGGAGGCTAGGCCGTCTGCCTCTGCCATGAATTACCCGGAATGGCTCTCCTCTTCTTCCTCATGTGGACTCCTTTTATCCCCACTTGTGACCTTCCCACTAAAGTCCCAGGAGCAGCAGCCCCACTGGCTGAAGCCTGGTGCTTTCAAATGACCTCACCTTTCCGGTCCAATCAGGTGGTATTTGATGCCAACCAATCAGTTTAAAAGGCAACACTGGTAAAGCCCCTTCCTCTAAACCATGAGGTCAGTGCCTCGGGCAATAGGGCTAGGGTAAGCCCGGCAACCAGGTTGATGGACAGGTGAGAGAACAGGTCACCTGATCTGCAAGGGCGGGACACTAGAGACAAAGGGAGCAGGTTGCCCCTCCCTCTAGAGTGTATCCAGCTCCAGTTACAGCTCAGGGTCACCTGATGCTGATGGGGTGGGGCTGCCTGCCCACCACAGTGACCATGGTAACCAAATTGTCAGACAAGTACTAAGCCTGATGGCAGAGTTTGGAAAGGTACTATGATGGTATTACATCGCAGGGTGCGACCAGAGTGGTGCCAGGGGCTTGTGGCCCTGAACACCGGTCTCAACCTAGATCTCATAGACATTAGGGCTGGAAGGGGCCGCAGGAGATCAAGTCCAGCCCCCTGCCCAAAGGGCAGGAAGTCAGCAGGGGTCATAGGATCCCAGCAAGATAAACATCCAAATGTCTCTTGAAGGTATTCAATGTAGGCACTTGAACCACCTCCGCTGGCAGGCTGTTCCAGACCTTGGGGACTTGGACAATAAAGAAATTCTTCTTTATGTCCAGCCTGAAACGGTCATGGTGGAGTTTGTCATCCCCTGGGGCGCTCTGGTGAACAAACATTCCCACAGATCCTGGTGGTCACCCCTGATAAATTTATAGATGGCCATCAGATCACCCCTGAGCCTGCGCTTTTCCAGGCTAGAGACCCCCATGGCTCTCAGCCTGTCGTCGTAAGGTCTGTTTTCCTGACCTCTGATCATGCGCGTGGCTCTCCCCTGGACTCTCTCCAGCTTCTCCACATCCTTTTTGAATTGTGGAGCCCAAAACTGGACGCAGTATTCCAGCCGCGGCCTTGCCAAGGCCGAGTACAAGGGGAGAATGATGTCCTGGGATTTGCCTGGGATGGCTCAGCTAGAGTGAAATTGGGACAAGACCAGGCTAAGCCTCAGAGAAGTTAGGGTCCCAAAGCCTGTATTGCTCTCTGTGCAGCCTCCTCTGCTCATTCTGACATCAACATGCGGCAGGTGAGAGTACAGACTAGGGGAGACACCAGAGACTACTGATACTAGTAGGATTTCAGAGGCGGATACCCAGTAGTGACACTTGTACGTGTCCTTCCGGCCTCATGTTGTGACACTTTCATTGACTGTGGCAGGGGGCGTGTAGAAAGAGGAAGTCAGAATACACTTTGAGCAAACAAAAGCAACTACAGTCTTATACAGTCCGGGTATAATGACGCTCTTAAGACGTGACTGGCCTAAATATAATTCCTAACTCCTGGCAGGTTTCCAGGTTTTTACTTACAGAGAATCACCAGGCAGCAGCCGGGGGCATTTGTCTGTAGCTTTCAAAACGGTCCTTGGAAGGAAGAGCGAGCTCCCCCCTCCCCTGATGAATTCATCTGGACAGGTCATCTGGTTGACCAGCCTGAACTAAGAAGAAAGCAAGGAGAGAGAGAAGCATGACCTCAGCTGACCCAAGTGAGGGACAGAGAGAGGGGGAGGGGATTTCTTCAAATGGGCTTTCTCGTGCTCCCAAAGTGGGCTGAGAAACTGTTTTGGGTTCAAGAAGAAGCTCCTGGCCTAGTTTTGGGACCCAGAGGCCTTCAGGCCTGAGCTTTTTAACTCAAAATGCATGCTTAGCTTGAATTGTGGCCGAGACTTGCACCTGCTGAAAAGGAAGAGCTGGAAAGATAGTGTTCCTGACTTAAAATGAATGTGGAAGTTAGCTAGCTAAATCGAATAAATATAGCCTGCCAAAAAAAGAAAGAGCAAAACCTACCCACACCATAGAATAAAAAATTCAAGCTAGGGGTTACCATATTTGGCAAACAGAAGCAAAATGATTAATATGCATTAGGAGGAAGGCTTAAGCTAATGTTATGTATTAAGAAATGGAAGCTATATAGTATAGAAGAGAGGTGAGAAAGCATACCCTTCTCAGCCTCCTGAAAGCTCAGGGCACTGATCCAAGATCCAGAATTCAGCTGAAGGAGCTGGGAGCCCTTGGCAAGACCGCATGGACTGGTCATCCAGTGATATCACACTCGGTACATCTCGGGGCAGTGAGCATGGTGTATTTTTTTGACTACAGTAATACAGTTTTAACTGCTAAGGTTATTCTGGTTTCTTGATTTAGGACTATAACTGTTAGGGTTCAATAAATTTTCCTATAGTTAAGAACAACCATGTCTTAATCTCCATACCTGGTACAAGACCCATATTAGTGTTACTGGACATAAGACCAGAAAGCCTGGCTGCAGGGAGTGGCTGATGGCATCCGGCTACGGAGGGAAGGCAGGGTATAGAGGTTTGAGCACAGTCTCTGGTGGGGTTGCTAACCCTCCAGGATGGCCCTGGAGTCTCCAGGAATTATATATAAATCTCCAGGGGACAGCTGAGAGTCACCCAGGAGATAAATGATAGGGCATTCATTAAAATAAATGTTGAATCTGATTTATACAGTAGTTCAGTGGATTTTTAAAATGTTATAGTAATATGCCTTCCTGATGTAATGGCTCATTAATGTCATTATGTCAGGTGATGAAACCTCCCGGAATAGATTCAAACAGTGTTGGCAACCCTAGTCTTTGGTCCTTGGGGACAGGGTCTCTGCAGAGCAGCATGCTTAGGTCCCACAGGGTCAAGGTGCAGGGGATTCAAGCAGCAGCTGGGTGACATCAGGTGGGAGGTGACTTCAGGAGCGGGTCTTTCTGGCATGAGGGGCTGGCACAGGCCACACTAGGGAGGCTCTGCCTGGCCTGGGGTGCACCAGGCAGCATCAGACCGGGGTGCGACGGAGATGGGAGTCTGGCTTTGAAGGGTGTGCCACTAGCACAGCAAAGAGGGTGCTTGGGGAGATGGTGGGGGCCAGGCCCTGCAGGGAGTGTCCAGAGACTGGAAGGGCTTGCAGAGAAGGCCCAGACATGGCCCAGGAGACTGTTATCGCCGCCTGTGCCCTGGTGACCTGGGCTGTGCTCAGCCAAGGGCTGAGGGCAGCAGCCTGCCCCATGGGTTGCTGCTGCTGGGATCTCCCTCCCCTGGAGGATAAAGACCGTCAGAGCTGAGCTGGGTGGAGCTCTCTGGGTCTGTAGTCGGCATAGGGCTGGGGAAGAGCTGTGCCCTGGAGCTCAGGTCTTGGTGCCCAAGGGGCCATGGGCTCACCGTGCCTCAGTCTGAACTGGGGGTGACCGTGAGGGGTCTCCAAAATGGTCCCGCCATCCCCTGCCCCACCCCCCTCACACACCTGGGACAGCCCCAGCCCTTCCTGTCGCTTCCTGGGCCTGGCATGCGCCAGCACCGCCTCCGGGATGCTCTTTGCCCTGCCCCAACCTCCCTGGCCAGTCCCTTTCAAGCCTGTCTGTGTTGGGGAGGGCAGGGCCATGGCTGGTGGAGGCTATGATGGGGCTGTGCCTGAACACCCACACCTGCGGTCGAGGCCACTTCTGCTTCTGGTCGATGCTCTGACACTTTTCATCTTTGCTCCAGGAGCCATGCACAGCAGAGTACTTGCACAGGGGGAAGCTCCATGTCCTGCTGCCAGGATGGGTGACAGCATGGCGTCCACTGACCAGCAGTTATCCAAAGCATACCACACCCTGACCAGCCCCTGTGTCTGCAGCCCCACAGCCCTGTCCCAGGCAGACTGCACCTATGAGTCTCTCCAGCTGGGCCGGGTGGGTGAGGGGCCAGCTAGGCACTGGGTCCATCAGCACAGAGGTGAGTGTGAGGGCATTAGGACCCTGAAGCAGGCTCTGCTTGCTGTGCACAGGCTGCAGGGCAGAGTGGGGGAGGTGGCTGTCCCAGTATTTGGGGCTTTGCTGGTGGCACAATGGGACCAGGAAGGAATGCCCCCCCACCCATTGCTACGGGGGCTTGTACACATGATGGTGGATTAATCCTTCAGGTCATATTCTGTGCCCCCCCAAAATTGAAATGGTGAGTGTTTTCAATTGAAACCTCCCACTGTATATGCACATCACTGTATATGCATGGCTGTTCTGGGGGCTGCAGGTGTTTGCTGAAGGCAGAAGCAGTGAGGGGCTCAGTCCTCCCCCCCCCGCCCAGAAGAGCCTGAGCACCTCTCCTATGATTGCGGTGCCCTTAATCTGTGCTCTTGGTCCACAGCCATGGGAGAGGCAGGCAGGCTCCTCCAAAACAAAAAAAAAAGAATCGGGCCCCTTGCCACTTCTGCCTTCAGCACGCTCCTGCAGCCAGCAGGATGCCTGGGGCCACAGGGGAATGGGCTGGCTTGCCCCTGGGGCGCTCTGGGGAGGTGGCAGAAGGGTAGCTGGGTTTGGGGGGGCGGAGAAGATGGCAGGAATGGTGCACGGGGTGCGAGGCTCCCCAGGAGGTGCTGTCCCAGCTCAGAGGCGCCCAACCCAATGCTTCCCCTGTCCTGCCTGGGCTTCTAGCGCCCCGTGCACTGTCCCAGCTGCCTTCTCCAGCCACCAGCACACACTGCTTGCCTCTGGAGCAGCATGAGGAGGCAGCAGGAGGGCAGCTCAGTGTGCTGGTGGCCGGCGAAGCCAGTGGGGACCAAGCATGGGGCACTGGAAGCCCAGGCAGGCTTGGGGAAGCATTGGATCAGATGCCTGCAAGCTGGGGCAGTGCCTAGCTAGATTGCAGCCTGCCCGGGTGGCCCCATGCTCCGTACACCATCCCAGTCACCTTCTCTGGCTTCCTAGCCGTCCTCCTGCTGCTGCCCTGCAGTGCCCCAGGGGCAAGCCAGCCCATTCCCAGGCAGCCCCGGGCATTGTGCCAGCCACAGGAGCCTGCTGAAGGCAGAAGTGGCAAGGGGCCAGATCTTTGTTTCAGCAGAGCTTGCCTGAGTCTCCTGTGGCTGGGTGGGGGGCAGGTGACTAATGGCTGCAACGCAACATTGCAAAATAAACTACATCAGGATGTAGTTCAGCTTACAATGCTGTAAACTCATTTAAACTCCCCACAACTCATGTGTATGTAATGCATGATGCCTTTCAGCCACACAAAGGACAATTTTCATCATGTGTACATCATGGCATCGTCACATGTAGAAGTGCCAGAAACATTAGGGAGGTTTTTTCCTCCCTCATAGGCACTGGCTGTTGGAAGAAGCCCAGGCCAGGGTTGAGGACTGATCCAGCCCTCAGGATCCTGGCTACAGGGTCTTGCCCCTGTGCTCACGCTGAGCCTGAGGCTGTAGTGGGGGGCAGGAAGGGGTGGGGTGGGTGTGGGGGAGCATCTTGTTACTCCCCAGCTCCTTCCTGCCCTTTCAGAGCCGCTGGCTGGCAGTGCTGGGGTGGGAGGGACGTCAGGCATGCTGCCCCCTCCCTGGCATGGGGACAGTGCCAGCTGGGGGCGTGGGGGCCAGTCTCATGGTGCCTCATCTCTTGCAGAGCCCCGGTGGCGCATCCAGCCCCTGCCCCTGGGCCTGCTGGCCACCTGCCTGGCCCTGCTGGCCACCACCATCGCCCTGGGGGTCTGCTGTGAGTAGGGGTCTGCTGGGCTGGCAGGGAACGGGGTGGGGGGAGAAAATAGAGGTGGGGGCAGCATGGGGGATACAGGGTTTCCTGGGCCTGGGGGCAGGGGTGTGAAGCCGCATGTGGCAAGGAGAGGTGGTGGGGGAGGTAGGTCCCTGAGCCAAGGAGGAGCCGTGGTGACTCTGGAGATGTCCCCAGGGATGACCTGTACCAGGTGGGGTCATCTGGGGAGTCCCAGTTCTGGGCAATGCCCATGAGCGGGAGCAGTGCAAAGGGGCCCCGGTGGGCCCCAGTGCCCGGCGGCCTGCGGGCACCTACCCGGCTTCCAGAGGCCAGTGACTGTGCCCGGCACTGCCTTGGGAGGTTCCTGCTGGGAGCGCTGTCCCTGTGGCCCCGGGGGTTGGGTGGAGGTATGAGAGCGGGGGGGTCCTGCCCCTGCCATAGCTGCAGTGCCCAGGCCCTGCCCCTGGCACTGATGGCCCTGTGTTCACAGACTGGCAGCAGGGGCAGCTAATGGGACAGGTGGGTTCAGAATTGGAGCAGGCCCAAGTGGAGCTGGTGCACGTGCAAGAACAAGCCCAGGACCTGCAGCAGCTGCTGAACGCGTCTAAGACAGCTCTGGATGATGTAAAAAACTTGCGGGTCACAGGTACCTCAGGGCAGGGCAGGGAGCAGGGCATCCCTAGGTCTGCTATTTCTGGCAAGATGTTCCTTCTCACCCCAGGCATAACTCAGCCCAGACCCCATGGTGAGCGGGCAGGGGGCCCCAGCGTCCTGGCCTGGTTCCCTTGCACCATCCATTCTCCCCCTATCCTGCTGCCCTGTAGCCTGGGCGCTGCCTGGCTCCCACTGCATCTGCCCCAGGGCTGGGCTGAGGGCAGAGCCACGTCCCTGGCTCTGTAGCATCCCCAGCGGCAACCCATGGCCCCGGCAGTAGTCCTGAAAGGGTGCAGGTGTGAGTGTCTGCTTGTGCCCAGACTGCTGCCTGGAGACCTGGGTGCTGTACCGTGGGAGATGCCTGTTCCTTTCCAATGAGGAGAAGACCTGGTGGCACAGTAAAGAGGCATGTGAATGGAAATCCTCCCGGCTCCTCATCCTCTGGGACCAGGACCATAATCTGGAGCAGATGAAGCTGCCGGTACGGGGCCACAGAGCCTGGGGTGAGGGGGCAACAGGGGAAGCAGGAAGGAGGCTCCTGGTGGAGGTGGGGATCAAAAAACTGCCTAGGAGTGAGATGCTGAAGGCAGGGCAGGATAGGGAATCCTCCCCAGGGTCATTTTCCCGGGGTTGACACAGCCAAAGCATACGGAGAGGGAAGTGTTGCACTGTCTGCCTGGTGAGCCCATCTCTGCAGCCTCTGGCCCCAGGTTGCAGTAGCCCCTGCAAGGGGTGGGATCCTGGAGACACTGGAGCCAGTGCAGGTGCCCTTCATGCGTGCAGTCACCTGGGGGCAGGTGCAAGAGTTGGAGGGGCTAGTGCTACCAATGGCCCTGCCCCTCCCTTTTGTATCTTGCTGACCATCCGTGGGAAGATCCCATGGCCCCAGTTGCCCCCGGCCTCCGGGTCTGGACCGGGCCTGGGGCTGTGTCCAAGCAGTCGCTTCCTCCCCAGAGCTTCCTCACGACCACGAATGCCTCATACTGGATCGGACTCTGGAAGGTCTCAAGCAACAAGGGCTGGACTTGGATTGATGGGACTCCCTGCCCAGAGTGAGCTGCAGTCTGGTTCCTTGGCCTGGGAGCCCCGTTCAGCTTCTGTCATGTGTGTCATGTAGGGATGGGGTCAGGCTGGGGGCTGCACTGGCTGCAAGGACAGGATCCGTGCAGTGCGGGCAGGGGAGGCTGCCAGGAGCCTTGATCCCAGGCTATGCCTGTGCCGGGAGCTGCCTGTATGCACTGGGCTTGGCTCTGGCAGCCCTGCTGCAGCCCTAGAAGGAGCAAGGGGCTACCCACTAGCCGTGTGGGCTTGGGGATGTTGCCCAGACTGGGCACGACAGGGTCAGATTGGCCAGGATGGGGCCTGGGCCCTGGCTGCAAGCAGACAGATGGGGCCTTGTGGGGTCTGGGACAGTCTGGGGGCCCTGATGTGGCCTTTCCTTTTACAGACATTGGAAACTTAAAGGTCCTGGTTCTCACGGAGCAATTAAAGGTGTCAGGATAGAGACAGGAGGCTGGCAAGGTGACAAACGGCGTTGGGTTTGTGAGAAGTCAACCAGTTGCCCCTGGGAAGCTCCAAAGAGCACGTCCAGGATGTGAAGACAGTAGGCTTCGTGAGTATGAGAGCGGATGCCCAGTCTGGGTGCCCTCGCTACATCCTGGTGCCCAAGGACTCATGGGCCCTTCTCCTCCTCTGGCAGCTGAAGCCCTGCACCCCCACACAGGAGCATGGCCGGGGATAGGGGCTGTTCTCTTGCTGTCGGCAGCCCCAGCTCACCCTGCCCCTTGCCTTCCAGGACCCATCGCTCCAGCACATCTGCAGCAGGTGTGCTTGCCCCCGTGCTCCCAGCATGCAGCATTGCCTGCCCGTCCCACAGCCCAGACCCATGCGGGCTTCTTCATGCAGCTGCAGCACGCTGCAGGCTCCTCTTGAGTCTGGCACCTTCCACGTCAGCCAGGTCCATCTCCGTAGTGCTGCCCCCAGCCACGTCTCGCCCACTCTGGGCTTGTGTCCAGGATCCTTCCTCCTGAGGGCAGCACCCTGCACTTGTCCACATTGAACCGCATCCTGTTAGCTGCATCCCGGCTTTCCAGGCTGTCGAGATCCATCTGCACTGTGCTTGCACCCTCCAGCATGTTCACAGCCCTTCCCAGCATCATGTTATCCATAACTTGCTCCAGAAGCTTTCTGGGCCTTTTGGCCCTTGCTTAGCTATCTAACTGTGGCCTGACAAGACACTCACTCCTCATGGATGCTTTTGTGTCTAGAATCATTTGAACATGTTAGCAAACATGCATTCCTTATAGCAGAACTACTGTGAATACATTTACTCACGTGAGTTATTTATGTTTTAGGATTCAGTTGTAACACTGAGTATGCTTCAGTCACATTTCTGCAGCTTTGGCTTGGGTTTCCTGAAAAGAGAGAAGCCCATCCATGCTTTCTCTGCAATGTGTGAGTGAAATTGGGACACGGCTGGGGTAAGCCTCGGAGCAGTCAGTCTTCCAAAGCCTGCCTTGCCCTCTGTGCAGCCTCCCGTACTCATTCTGACATCACACATGGCAGGGGACAGTACCGACTAGGGGAGACGCCAGAGGCCATAGGTGCTAGTAGGCTTCTAGAATGGGTACCCAGTAGTGACACTTGTAAGTGCCCTTCAGGCCTCATGTTGCCCTTCTTCAGTTTTCTCCAACCCACCTGTGTCCCATGACTCCATCAGTGCCATTTACAAGGGCCCCAAGGTCCCCTCTGCCCAGCTTTTCAGTGCCCTGGGGTGTCATTCCTGAAGCCCTGTGGACCTGAGTTCATGCAGACCCATTAGAGGCTGTCTAGGGACAGGTTCAGTGGGGTCATTTCTCATCTGTAGGCCCTTCCTGATGGCTGGAGCTATAGCAAGTGCAGCCTCAGCTCAATCCTGAAGACAACAGAGACAAGGTCAACTGCACTATACTACAGGGGGAAGCCAAAGTCACTACAGATTTATTACAGATTCTCTCTCACCAGGCAAGAGCTAGGGACAAAGAATGAAACCAGAAGGTGGCAATTTTAAACTGCCAAAGGGCACCAGACGGCTTGGACTTTGGAGACCAAAGAAAGCAGAGAACTACATTTCCATTTCAAAGCACAGCCTGTAAAAGGTGAGACTGGAGTGCCTGAGAAGAGACAGAGACACTGAGTGCATGATAGTCGTGTTGTGCTATAGGTGAGGGCCACGCTATACAGGATGATAGTCCAGGCACCCAAGAGGGAAGAAGGAGGTACAGATCCACCTATAAAAACCCAGGCAGAGGGGAGGCCTGTGGGATCTCCACTCCGGTGCCTAAGACAACCTGCTGATCACCCAGGAGGACTCTGAGGAGATCCTCTGCCCTTGGGATGATGTGAGAACTATGCAAGACTTTCTGTTGTCTCTGTGGCTTCTTCTATTACACTTTTAGTCAAATGAAGTTGTGTGTTGTCACTGAATCTCGCTGAACCGTGTCTCAGCTTACATGATTATTTTCTGTTCTTCTTGTTCATGTGCTTGGACTGGGAAATGCTGTGCTGAATAAACACTCTCTTCAGCGAACAGACTGTTCTTGTTCAAGTATCTATGAATTTGGTGCCACGACTTAAGTCTAATTTAAGGTCTGGTAGCTCAGTCGCTATTGAGCAGGGTGCGAGGGGCACGGCCTCTGCATCAGACTTGCCTGCACCCTCAGTGCTGGAGGCTGCAAGGCAGAGAGGAACAGGGGGAAGCCCCGGTCAGGCTCTGGTAACGCTCCCATCTAGGCTGTACTGTGCTGCTGTGTGACGCTGGCCTATTTGTCACCTTAAGAGGTGTTGGTCTAGGCCCACCAAGTAATTTATTGGCCTCTGTCAGGTGGGGAGGCTATTGAAAAGGCTGACAACTGATTACTTGGGACAACTAATAATAAAAACTGGGGAAAGAGTGGGGGTTAAAGGCTCATAACAAGAGTGCCAAGGGGAGACACCAAGCAGACTGCGCCCGCTGGCCCTCAGATGTGTCCAAGGAGGCAGTGGGCACTGCCTAGGGATACTCTGCCTGGAAACGGAAATGGAGAAGGGAAAGGAAAGTGGCATTGCAGTCCCCAGGGATTCCCAGCCAGAGCATCCTTCCTACTTATGTATATAGCCAGCTTTGCCAGGGCCAGGAGGAGGTTGACCAGAATGTCCTGGGATTTAGTGGGGCCGTGGACAAGGAGTGTGCAAAGAAGGGTTCAGGGGAATGGCAGCAGGAGAAGGTGGCATAGGGGCTGCAGCCTGGTGCATGACAGGTACATGTGTGCCAGGATCTGCTGGCAAAAGGGGAAGGTATTGGGGTGTCTGTAAACAGTGCTGGATACATGCCCGTACCATCTGGGGTTCCCAGTGGCTCATGGGATCAAGGTGGAGTATAGACTCATCCACTGGGGACCCTTGTCCCCGCCTTTGCCTAGGATGTCCTACTACTTGCTGTCTGGGTGAGACATGAGGATGGGATGCTGGATGGTGCAGAGCATGAGCATGTGCAGCTGGTGTCACAGGAAAGTATGAAAGCAGACCAGCTTGATGTCCCCCAGCCTGCTAAGGTGGTGAGGCAGGAAGTGGCATGGAGCCTGCCAAGGCAGGGGCTCCATGATGAGCTGCAGAGAGTTGGGAGACACAGGGGAACAGGGACTGCCTTCACACAGGACCTGGTAAATGTAGGTGAGGGCAGTTGGGGCAGGATGGTCTTGACCTCTTGAAATAGATGGAAGTGTGCACCTCCATAGCCAGCTCCATGCACCAGCCAGCACAGAGGGATCTGCCCACCCACCTTGGCATAGCCCATAAGGTCTCCAGCACAACTTATGTGGGCCAAGACCATCCTCTAGATACCAGCACCGTAGAGTAGCCTCCGTAGGTCTATTTGTCTACCTTGGGATCATGGGCCTAGCCTACCAAGTTATGTGCTAGCTACCCTTAGGTGGGGAGGCTATAGAAAAAGGGGGCAACTAAATGCTTGGGACAACAGATGAAAAAACAGGGATGGGAGTATGGGTCAAAGGTTCAGAATGAGTGCACCAAGTGAGGATGTGAAGCAGAGCGCGCCAGACAGCGCCCACTGGCCCTCAAGCACATCCAGGATGCCAGTGGACACTGCCGAGTGGTACTCTGCTTGAAGATAGGAGCAGACCAGGGGCTGTGGTCAGTGGCCCTGCAGTCCTTTTGGGCCCTCCCAGCTAGAGCCTCCATTCTGGTCATGTACACAGCTAGCTTGGCCGGAGCCAAGAGGAGGTTGACCAGGAGGTCCCGGGCCTTTGGAGACATGGATGGGGTGTGCAAAAATAAAAAGATGTGGGCAAAAGTGCAGCCAGGACCTCAACAAGAGGTGGAGGAGGAGGAGCAGGTGCAGGGACTGCAGCCTGGTGCAATCTAGGTAGGTGTGCGCTATGGTCTCCCTCTGCCTGCAAAAGGAGCAGGTGTCAAAGCGTGCAAGAAGTGTGCTAGCTACACGCTTATGGCAACAGCTCCATGCAGGAGCCACCAGCTGAGGTCCCTGGTGGGGTGTGGGGCCAGTGTGGAGTACAGACTCAGCCCCTGGGGACCCCCAGCCCTGCCCTTGTCCACAGTGTCCCACCATTTGGTGTCTGGGTGGGATGCAAGGACAGGATGGTGGATGGTGCAGCGCATGAACATGTAGAGCTGGGAGCGATGGGCGGTACAGAAGCAGCCTGGCTCTGTGTCCTCCAGCCTGCTCAGGTGGTGAGGCAGTGCCCCACAATGAGCAATGGAGGGCTGGAGGACCTGGGTGGGGCAGGGACGCCCCTTGCACAGGACCCGATTGATGTAGGCAAGGGCAGTGGGGGACAAGGCAGCCTTGACCTCCCACATTAGGCAGCAGGCTGCATGCACTGTGGAGCAGCTCTGTGTAGCAGACCAGCTCAGCAGGCTCTGCCTAATCCTGCTTGGCATAGTCCAAGAGGTTTCTAATATGAAAGATGTAATTCAGGACCATCCTCCTGCACACCCTGAGCACCTCCACTGCCAGCACCACCGGCTGCAGGTTCCACAGCAGGGGCCTGGTGAGAAGGTTGGTCCTCCACGTGATTGCCCCTGGGTATTGCTGGACACCGAGCTTGTCTGGACCTCGTGCAACATTCAAATGACTAAATTATAATATCAGTGCTGTTTTGCACAAGAATGTAAACTCATGGCTGGGACCACCTGTAACATAATGCACGTAATCTCATCTCTGGCTTTGGTACAAAGTACACCCCATGCCCAACTACTCTAAATTGATTATGAATAAGTTCCCCTTTCAATGTGATTGCCTCTCCCTTGTTATCACAGTCCTTGGCAATCTAGGTGTCTGTGCCAGTTGGAAAAGATTTTGGATTCTGCTCCGTTATCACAATAACCTATACAGTGCCTTACAATTCAGGGTCTAAGTTGTTCAGTTCAAGTAATCAAGTTCTACTGCAGTTAACTCAAGTGGTATACCTCTGGTTTAGGGTGTTGGGTTGAAGCAATCAAGCCGTACTATAGTTAAGCAAATGACAAACCTCCAAAGCAATCAAGGGATTTTGTGCATGTCAGTTTCACCCACAGCAACCAGAGATAGATCCCAAAGGCTAACGTTTACAACACAACCGAAGGACAATGAACTCTACACTGTCAACTTTGTCTGGACCCTGATCTTCCACCAATCAAGAAAAATATGTTTTGAAGAATGAGTATAAGAGAAGAATGAAGCTGCCAGCAAGACGTGCTCATCTCAGAAGGGAAACACCATGCTGACCCATCATAACCCACACCCAGCTGACCACCCTCAATGATGGATCCACGCCTGGTGAGAAGCAGCAAAGATCAGGACTGCTTCCTTGCTCATGTTGGTGAGAAAACCACTATTACAGCTAGAAATAGTGGGCTTTATTATAACTTGTTTTACTTATAGATTGCAATAGCCTACCTGTTATTTTCCTATATAGCTCAGTGTTTAATTAATAAAGCCTTTCTGCTGACTATCGATGGAAGTGTTGTGTCAGTCTTCCTAAGCACTAAGCAGTGCATTTTGATTGCAATAGGGACCTGGAGGTGAAAACCAGCCTCCAGGCCCCGAGGAGGTCTTGGTAAATCCCTGGCAGCTCTTCCAGGCCCCACATGGGATGCCTGCATAGGTAGAAGAACTGCCAGTCATATTGGAGGCAGTGGAGGAAGATATGCCCCAAGTGGCTCCACATTGCATGTCTGCTGGTACTGGAGAGGAGCCTTTACACGGACTTGAGGCAGAAGGTAAGGATCTGGCTGTGGAGGCAGATCAAGTCCTGCTCACCCTTCTGCAAGGGGAGGCTCAGGACCTCTGCAGTGACCCAGTGCCATCCCAGCCACAAAAACTCCATCACCCATCTCTGGAGTCCTGCCAGGACCTCGGGGGCATGGGCAGGGTGCTGAATCCTAGAGAGGGGCTGACAGAGAGGGTGAAAGGTAAGAGAACCCAAGAAAGGGCCAAATGAGGGACCAAGAGATCTGGTAGCCCAGAGGTGAGTCAAGCAAGGGGCTGAGGAGCCTGGCAGCCCAGAGGGCCATCAACAGTCGGACAGCAGGGTTTGAGAACCCAGACGGGGGCTGATGAGGGAGGGCCTGACGTACCTGGAGACTCAGGTGGGGCTGTGCGAGAGACCAAGGGCCTAAGGGTAGGAAGAGACTACATGAGTTCAGGTATGTGACATGGAAAACATCCATGATGATGCCATCTGCGAGGGTAGGAGCATGGTGCAGGGATGGCACAGAGCAATGCAGTCAGTTCATAAGGCCTTGACTACAGCTATAGGGTGACCAGTAGAACAAGACCAGGTCTGGGGAGCCCTGCTGCATCCTCCCTCTTATAACCATCAGACATCAAGGCAGATGGGTGAGTGCAGGGGAGACTCTTCCCAGAGCAAACAGGGCAAAAAGTGAATTGTAAGCCCCTTCAGGGGCTTACAACCACCTCTGGGAATGCTTGCCCTTTGTAGGGTGATGTCAGGTGTAGGGTGACTCTGGCACAGGCCATACCAGGAAGGCTGTGCCAGGCCTGTGCAGCACTGGGCAGGGTCAGGCTGGGGTGTGATGGAGAAAGGGTTGTGGCTCTGAAGGGTGATGCTAGTGCATCTGCCAGCCCAGCTGAGTGGGTGCCTAGTGGGAGGGCAGGGGCCAGGCCCTGCAGAGCTTTTGCCATCCAAGCCCATCCCTGTTCCAAGCTGGGGAGCTCCTGGGGTAGGACGGTCATAACAGGTGAAGGGAGAAAATATTATGTTGGGGGGCTGATCATGTGTGTGCATGCATCACACACACACACACAGACACACACACACACACACACACACACACACACACACACATCAAGCAGGTAAGTCTGTCATGAGGAAGGAGGAAGGGGTGGGGGGGAAGATTTATGGCCTCACAGTGAGGGAGGGAGTGGGGCAGAGGCAGGGGTGAATGGGGAAGGTCATGGGATGCTTGGAGCCCTGGAAACTCATCCTGAAGTGTGGGGAGGGGGAAGTCCCACCGCTGTGTGCACCCCAGCAGAACCATGGGGGTCACATGCCCCTGGATTTGTGCAGGGGGTGAGGGTGGGCTGCCACTGTGGGCTGGCCTCTGTGCCCTGCTCCCACTGCCCCAGCAGGAGAGCGATGCCGTGTGTCTGTTGGTTGCTGACTGTGCTGAGTCCCCTGCCTGAGGCAGTGAATGGATGTCTCCAGCATTTGTGCCAGGGACATCCCCAGAGCTGGAGTCAGGATAGACAGTCTGTAGCTCCCAGGGCACCCTTTGGCCTCATCGCAGAAGGGGCACTGGGTTGGCCTCTCTCTAGTGCTCAGGTACCTTACCCATCTCCTGACTCAGGAAATACTACTATCTGGGCCTCCATGGTCTCCTCTGCCAGTTCCTTCAGCCCCTGGGATGAAGGTCATCAGGCACTCCTACCGTGAATTCACTCAGCCCCATTGCAAGTGTCCAGCAAAGGTTTTGTGGTGACATCCTTGCTTGGAAGTGGTTTGTGGTGGATCAGTTCTGCTGGCGCATCATTGGGAGAGAGGTCAGATGAGCTTTTGAGCACAATGTGCCCTGCCTCTGGGCCAGGGATGTAGCAGTGGCAGCCTCAGCTGAACACCCAGAAAGCAGAGCAGCTCAGCCATGGTCCATGGGGGAACTCGCACCTTTCATAAAGCATCACAGCTGCAGCAAGGCTCCAGCACTGCTACAGACTGTGAGACACTCTATCGCAGGCCTGTGGTCCATGAATGGGAGGGCATGGATAGTGGACCAAGGTGTCTACTTGTGGGGACTACTGTTCCACTTGTGTGCACAGCTGGGAGGCTGCTCCATGCCCAGGTCCCCATGAGCAGTGATAGGGGCAGGTCCTGCAGTGGGGAGGATTCTGGGAGAACAAAATGCATGACAGCCAAGCCAGGTGGAGCTCCCTGGAGCTGGAGTCAGCAGAGGGACAGGGGAAAAACTGTCCTGGAGGTCAGGTCTTGGTGCCCAAAGGACCATGGGCTCACTCTGCTCCAAGCCTGAACTGGGAGTGACTCTGAGGGATCTGTGAGAGTGTCCCTCCATTCCCCACCCATAATGTATGGGGCAGGTCCAGCCCTGCCTGAAGCTTCCCAGGCCTGGGCTGACCCACCGCCTCCATGGCCAGCCACCACCAGACCTCTCTGTGCTGGGGAGGACAGAGCCATGGCTCCTAGAGCCAATGGCAGGGCCTTGTCCCTGGCTCTACATCTAGCCATGCTTGGCCACCCTGCTTGTGGTCATGGCCATTTCTGCTTCTAGGAGTTGCTCTGGTACATCCCATATTGCTCTAGCAGTCCAACAAGGCTGAGCTGCCTGCATAGGTAGTAGCTCCATGGTGCACTGCCAGGATTGGTGAAAGCATGACATACACTGAGCTGTGGTTCTCCAAGGTAACCCCCCAGAGGAAGGGGGCAGGTAGGAGTCAACACCCCCCTCACCCAGTCCTTCCCCAGGCCAGGCCAGTGGCACCTAGGAGACCCTCCAGCTGGGCTCAGTGACAGAGGGGCCAGCTGGGCATGGGACAGCACAGAGGTGAATATGAGGGCACCCCCTGCCCTGCCCAGGGCTCCCAAGAAGAGATAGAGAGCGCTCTCAGGAGTGCACAGCTGACTCATGTGTGAAACAGAACTGCAGGGTCTGAGATTAGATGACAGAGGGGGAAGGTGATAGAGGGCCTGCCCTGCCCCAGGGCTGAGGGGTTGGCTCTGTGGTGGGCCAGTAGGGGGTTCTCCTGTACTGAGCCACTCACCTCCCTGCACCCAACCACTTCCCGAGCTCTGGGTGCCTCCCCGGGGCACCTCATGTCCAGCCAACCACCTTCCTGGAGCTCACCCATGAGCCTGAAGTTACCACTGCCACCACCTAGGGGATCTGGTCTGTCTTTGGCCGTGTGCCCCCTGGGATACACAGGCCTTGTAGACCTTGAGGGTGCTTGACCCACTGAAAAACCTTGGGGTACTTCCTCTAGCCTGAAGCACAAAAAGTAGGCTCCTTTAGTCAGCTGGACCAAGGGGGCATAAAGGCATGCCTTTCCCAACAAGTCCACCATGCTTGGTACAGTGGAGAACTTTATTGGTTACAGAGGGAAGGCTGGGGGAAGGGTGCAGGATAGAGAAGTATCACAGGATAACCTTGGAGCAAATGGTGTGGCTAGTAGACTTTGATCACGCATGTACTTTACAGCAAGCTATATCTCTAGATAAGTTTCAGCAGTTTACTCACTTCAGTATCTTGAGAGAGAGAAAGAGAGAGAGAGAGAGATGCAGATGTTTCAGCTGTTGTGTGTCTTCTTCGTAGCTGCTCTGCTCCTCCTGGGCAGTCCTGCCTTATATAGCCCTTTTGACATCATTTACCTGATCCAATCCTGGCCAGGTGATGTTGGACACCAGCCAACCAATCTAAAAAGCATCATTGGTTAACTCTGAGAGAGACAGGGATCAAGCCTCACCCCTCCTCCCCACCCCCACCACCGCCCCCCACCATGAGGCCAGTGCTTAAAACAATAGAGAGGAAGATGCACCCCTCTCTCATCTGGTCCGGGTCAGAGCTGGTTGCTTAGCAACCAGTGATAGGCAGATAAGAAGACAATGATGGGAGGGGAAGAGACTAGCAGGAGAGACAGGGAACAGATTGGGGATGGAAATCCTCCACAGGCTCTACTTGCTGTGCCCGGGCTGCAGGTCAGAGCGGCTGTGTGTGGCTTCCCCAGGCTCTAGGGCTTTGCAAGTGGCCATGTTTGCAGGAACAGAGCGTTTCCCCCTCCCCGCATGCTGCAGGCATCAGGGTTTCCTTTGCCACCCTCAGAGGTGCTGGGTTCCAGCTGCAGAGAGGTGCTGGGTTGCATGGGTGTGAGCGCAGACAGGCCAGAGGCACTGTGCACACTCACCCATTCAGACATCCCCTGGTTCATAGACAGCAGCTTCCTGTGTCCAATGCTGCCACCTTCCCTGCAGCCCAGCCGGGGGCTGGGGATGGGGCTGTGTCAATGCTCCTGTTGGGACCAGCCCACATGGTCCTGACTGCATGGTCTTGCCCCTATGCTCAGGCTCAGCCCGAGGGCACAGTAGGGGCAGAAAGGGCTGTGGTGGGTGTGGGAGGAGAATCTAGTTACACCCAAGCCCCTTCCAGTCCCTGCAGAGCTGCTTGCTGGCAGTGCAGGGAGGTGTCCCAGGCCTGGGCTGACTGATGCTCTTGGCCCCCTACCTTCCCAGCCATCCCCCACCAGTCCTGTCTGTTCCGGGGAGGGCAGGGCTGTGGTTGTGGCATCCGGCTGAGCTTGGCCGCCCACACCTGTGGTCGAGACCACTTCTACTTCTGGCTGATGCTCCAGAACTTCCTGCCTTTGTTCTAGCAGCCCTGCAAGGCTGAGTTGTTGCGCAGGCAAACACTCTGTGGTCCAACGTGGGGATGGATGAGGACATGAGGTACATTGACCTGCAATACTCCATAGCCCCTCTGGGACAGAGCATGACTTTCCAGATGCATGGGAGAGGTAGGAGCCAGCACCCTCCTCCAGCATGGTCCTATCCCAGCCCCACACCCTGACCAGCCCCTGTGCTTGCAGACCCCAAAGACCTGTACGAGGCCGAGAACACCTATGAGAACCTCAAGCTGCACCCAGTGGGCAAGGAGCCAGCCGGACACCCAGACCAGCAGTGCAGAGGTGAGTGTGAGGACATCCTCTGCCCTTCCCAGGGCTCCCTAGCAGACATAGAGAGAGCTCCCAGGGGTGTACAGCAGGATCAGATGTGAAACAGGACTGCAGGGGCCGAGACCGGATGATGGAGGGGGCAGGTGATAGAGGGGCTGTCCTGCCCAAAGGATGAGGTGTGGGTTCTGCTTGTGTGCCCAGGTTGCAGGACAGAGCAGGGTATGTGGCTGCCCCATGTTCCAGGGCTTTGCTGGGTGCCAAATGGGGCTAGGAAGGAATTTCTACTCCCTCATGTTGCCACAGCCATCAGGGAGGTTTCCTCCCTAACAGGCACTGTGTGCTGGCTGCAGCTCAGGCCTGGGCTGGGGCTGGGGCTGTGCCATGCTTCTCCTGGGAAAAGCCACACAGGGTCCTGGCCATATGGTCTGGTCCCCTTGCTTAGGCTCAACCTGAGGTTGCACTGGGGCAGGAAGGGCTGGGGTGGGTGTGCAGGGAGGGTCTTGTTACTTGCCAGCCCCTTCTTGGCCTTGCAGAGCCACTTGTGAGTAGTGCTGGGCAGTGGGGAGGTGTCCCAGGCCTGGGCTGACCTAGCATGGACTCCCAGATGCTCTTGGTCCTTCCTTGCCAGTCCCTGAGAAGCCCATTCATGAGGGGAAGCCAGGGCCCTGGCCCTGAGTCCAGCAGAAATTGGCTGCCCCAGTCTGTGGTTGAGGCCAGAGGCATGGGGACCACAGGGGCTGTGGGTGCCGGGACTGATCTCAAGGTTTCTGGTCTCTTGCAGAGCCCGGGTGGAACATGAAGCTCCTTCTCCTGTTCCTGCTGGCAGCCTGCCTAGCCCTCCTGGCCACCTCCATCACCCTGGGGGCCTGCTGTGAGTAAGGTCCCCTGGGGTTGTAGGGAGTGTGTGGTTGGGGGGAGATGTCCAGGGTTGGGGTAGTGAAGGGTAGGCCTGTGCAAGTCAGCAACAATCCAATCTGGCTTCGGATCCAGCCGCTTCAGATGGCAGTGATCTGATCCGGAGCTCTGGACCAGGTTTCTGCCTTGATCCGGCCGAAGCTTCGGAGCCGTGTCAGAGATCCAGCCATAGGGTATAATGGGGGAATCGATGAAATATCTATAACTTTGTTGTTCTTTGTCTGCTTTGTATGAAACTTGTAGAGCTGGTAGCCTCTGCTGAGAGCATGAACTTTGCCAAGCTTCAAGAAGATCAGTGCAGGGGCTTGGGGGGAACTGTACCCCAAATTCTTGAAAGTCAAACTCATGTCATGGCTGTGTGTTACACCACAGGCAGGTGAAAACTGCAGGAGTGGTGGCTCCTGGTGAGGTCACAGAGCCCGCCAAGTTTCAAGATCAGTGCAGGGGTTTTGGAGGAACTGTACGCCAAATTATTGAAAGAAAAACTCCTGTCACATCTATGTGTTACACCACAGAGGGGTCAAAACTGCAAGGGCGGTAGCTCTTACTGAGGCCACAGAGCCTGCCAAGTTTCAAGAAGATTGGTGTGGACAAGCGAAACTCATGCCATGGTTGGCACTGCATTTGTTAAGGTGCTTCAAGTGACAGCTGCAGGGATGGTGGCCCCTGTTGTGGCCATGACACCTGCCAGCTGTCAAGGAGATCAGTGCAGGGGGTTTCTGGGTTCTGGGGCCCTGCACGCCTAGCTGCTGACAGGCAAAACTCATGCCATGGGTGCTGGTGGGACTGACCTGTCTGTCTTGGGGCAGTTGATTGTCTCTATTGATTCTTTCCTCTCCTTAGCCAGGTTTTCTAGGTGCTAATTGATGGCAATTAACTGGCTACATTAGTGAGGTATTGAGCTGGTCCCTGAGTGAATCATGATAACACAGTAGCTTAGCAGCCAGGCCTGCAGCAGTGTCTCTCAGGCCCCAAGACAGGCAAAGTCAGTCCCACTAGCACCCATGTCATGAGTTTTGTCTGTCAACAGACAGACAGGGGTGCGGGGCTCCAGAACCCCTGCACCGATCTCCTCGACAGCTGCAGGCAGCGTGGCCACAGCAGGGGCCACCATCCCTGCAGCTGTCACCCCGCTGCACCTTAACGCACACAGGGTCACCCATGGCACGAGTTTTGCTTGTCCGCAGCTTGAGGGGCAGTTCTCCCCAAACCCCAGTACCGATCTTCTTTAAACCTGGCAGGCTTTCAGGCCTCAGCAAGAGCTACCACCCCTGCAGTTTTGACCCCCCTGTGTTGTAACACATAGATGTGACATGGGTTTTGCTTTCATGAATTTGGGATGCAGTTCCCCTCAAATCCCTGCACCTATCTTCTTGGAACTTGGCAGGCTTTGCAGCCTTAGCATAGGCTACCAGCTCTGTAGTTTTCACTGCTCTGTATTGTAATGCTTAGACATGACGTGAGTTTTGATTTCAAGAATTTGGGGTGCAGTTCCTCCCAAACCCCTGCATCAATCTTCTTGAAACTTGGCTGTATTCATTCTCTTTGCAGAGTCTACCACCCCTGACAATTTCATCCAAATTGAACAAAAACAACAAATTTTAGATATTTTATTGTTTCCCCACTGTACCCAGTGGCCGGATCTCCGAGGCGGCTCCAAAATGCTTTGGGAAGCCGGACGAGGCAGCACTTCGACCTGGATGTGCTGCTTTGGGCCCCGAAGCATCCAAGCTTCTCTGGATCTGAAGCTCTGTCCGAAGCCTTGCACAGCCCTAGTGAGGGGTACACATGAGAGTCTGGGCCTCGGGGCCGGGCATGAACCCACACGGGATAAGAGCAGCTGGGGGGAGGAAGTGGGTCCCAGAGCCAAGGAGGAGCCATAGTGATTCTGGAGATGTCCCCAGGAGGGACCTGCTCTGGGGAGTCATCTGGGGAGACTCAGTCCTGGGGACAGCACCCATGGGAGAGGACAACGCAGAGGTGTCCTGGCTGGTCCCCGCCTGCCTGACTGCGCGTACCTGTCCAGCTCCCACCATGCCCCCGGCCTGCCACTACCTTGGGAGGCTGATGCCAGCTGGACCATCTCCCTGGCCCCGGGGGTCGGGCGGAGGTGTGAGCACAGGGGGTCCTGCCCCTGCCAGATCCAGTGTCCATTGGGGGTGCCAGGATGTGTCCCTGGTGCTGACGGCCTTGTTCCTGCAGACTGGCTGCAGGAGGAGCGGCTGGGGCAGCAGCTGTGGCAGGCAGGGACTGCTCTGTCACAGGCCCAGGACCAGCTAGCACAGGCCCAAGCAGAGCTGTTGCAGGCTTGGCAGGATGGGAACCACAGTCGAAAGGAGACAGAAAGCAGGAATGTGGAAGTGTCACGTTTGCAAGAGCAACTGAATACGTTTTTGAGATCCTACAGCAGTGCACAGCCCTGCCAGGTTACAGGTACCTTGCAGGGAGGTGGGGCAGGATGGGAAGCAGGGCACCTTCATGGGCTTTGGTTTGGGCAGGATAGCCCTTCCTCCATCTGGCAGCACTGGGCCCAGGCCCTGTGGGGAGTAGGCAGGTGCATCACCGTGGGAGGGAACCCCAGCATCATGGCCTGGCTCCCCCAGACCCTCCGTCCTTCCTCTGCCCTGCTGCCCCTTGACCTGGGCACTGTCTGGGTGCCAAACAGTCCACCCTAGGCTTGGGCTGTAGCTAGAGCCAATGTCTCCTGGAGCGGTCCAGATCCCTGGGACTTGGTAACACCCCCAGCAGCCGCCCATGGCCATGACACCGGCCACAACAGAGGCACTGGTGTGAACGGCTGCCTGTGCCCAGATTGCTGCCCAGAGACCTGGGTGCTGCACCGTGGGAAGTGCCTGTTTCTCTCAAAGGAGAAGAAGACCTGGGATGAAAGCAAAGCGAACTGTGAACAGGAATCCTCCCAGCTGCTTGTCCTCTGGGACTGGAATGGCACGACCATGCCGGTACGGGGCCGTGGGGGCTGTGGGGCAATGGGAAAGCAATGCCTGGTAGCAGTGGGGAGCAGAAAACCTGCCTGAGTGTGAGACTCTGGGGTCAGGGTAGGGCAGCGCAGCCTCCCTGAGGGCAATCACCTGGGGCTGGGCACAGGGGTGGTGCTGTGCTGGCTGCAGCATTGCCCCATCTCTGCCGCCTCCAGCCCCCAGCTGCAGTAAGCCCTGCAAGAGGCTGGGGCGGGAAGCAGCTGGAACTGATGCAGGTGTGGGAGCTCGGGGGGCTGCCACAGATGACCCTGCCCACCCTGTTCCCCCGCTACTGCCCGTCCACGGGGAGCTCCGTGGCCCCAGCTGCCCCCTGTTCTCTGGCTCTGGGACAGGCCAGGGGCTGTTTGCAATTGGTTGCTCCATTCCCAGAGCTTCCTCACCAACATGGATGCCTCGTACTGGATCGGGCTCTGGTATGAGAGGAGATGGACATGGATTGACGGGACTCCATACCCAGAGTGAGCTGTGCTTCGGTTCCACTTCTATCATGTGTCATGCATGGATGGGGGTCAGGGCAAGGACTGTGCTCAGTGCAAAGACAGGATCCATACAGTGCAGGCAGCGGGGGCTGGCAGGAGCCTTGATCCCAGGCTGTATCTGTGCCAGGAGCTGCCTGTATGGACTGGGCTTGGCTCTGGCACCCCTGCTGCAGCCTGACCAGGAGTGAGGGGCTGCTTGATGGCCACGTGGGATGAGAGAGGGGAGCTGTGGCCCAGGCAGCGTGCGGCAGGGGTGAGACTGGCTGCAACAGGACCAGTGGGGCATGGCATAGCATGAGCTGGGATGGTCTGGGGGCCCTGATGTGGCCTCTGTCTTTGTCTTTGCAGCATTCAGAAACTTAAAGGTTATGGCTTTTATGGAGCAATTAAAGGGGGAAGTATAGACACAGAAAGTTCATACATTGACAGACGCCACTGGGTGTGTGAGAAGTCAGCCACTTTCCCCCGGTGAGCTGAAGAGCCTGACCCTGGGGTATGAAGACAGGAGGCCCTGTAAGTACGAAACTGTGTGCCCATGCTGGGTGCCCTCACTGCACTGTGGAGCCCAGTGACGCGTGTGCCCTTCTCCTCCCCTGGCAGCGGGAGCCCTGTGCCCCGACGCAGGAGCGTGGCCGGGGGAGAGGGGCTGCGCTCTGCCTCTCAGCAGCCCCAGCTCACGCTGCCCCTTGCCTTGCAGCTCCCCCACTCCAGCACGGCCGCACCTGGAGCACTTCCCTTCCCACTCCTAGCACTGTCTGCACTGAACTGCATCCTGTCAGCTGCGGCTCAACTTTCCAGTCTGTTGATACCTGTCTGCACTGCACGCACACCCTCCAGCATCTTCACAGACCTTCCCAGCACCATGTCATCTGTAACTTGCTTGAGAAGCTTTCTGTGCCAACAACCAAACCATGAATGGACACAGTGAGCAGCCCCAGGCCCAGGACAGACCCTTGCAGAGCCGCCCGCCGTCTTGACATGAACCCCATTAGAATGACCGACCCCTTTGCTGGTGGCGATGGAGCCAGTTGCTTGCGCACCATATAGTAGCTTCGTGCAGCCCACAGGTCTCCAGTTGCTTTACGAGGAGGTTGTTGGGATCTTGTCCAAAGCCTTGCTGCAGTGCAGACTCGACACTGTGCGCTGTCACAGGGAGCTTTCAGGAAGAGCAGAGCTGGGCATGTTTGGTCAGGCCCCCTGAGCTGACCACGTCCACTTTCTCTGCTTGCTGTAGCCAAGGACCCCTGCTCAGGTCCTCACCTCTGCTGCAACCCCTTAGTCTGTGACACCACCCTGGGTTTGTAAGAAATGCAACACAAACAAAGAAAGTTCAACAAAGAAACTGTCACTTCAGTTTTGGCTGGTCCTGCCAAGGCTCTGGCTTGCTTGGTTTTCCCCAGGCTTCTTTCCCCCTTGCCTCTAATCTGCCAGAGCCATTGAAGTGGACTCCATGCAGGTAAAACAGACCAATAAACAACTCAAAGAGAAACAGCTCTCAGCCCTCCTGGCAGCTGCTTCACCCAGACTGTCCCAGGCTCTGGGTAGCTCCCATTCTCCATTTCCACCCCTACAGCCACCCGGAGGCTGCTTTCAGTGTCCTTTTTACCTCCTCTAGTTCACCTGGGCTGGCTCTTCTTCATTCCCAGCCCCTGGGCTAGCTTGGGAGGTTTGCTGGACCGGGACCCTGAGCCTCTGGTGAGTCCTTCCAGGCCTGGGGTGAGCATGGGGAAAGCTGCCAGGGTGTGGGGCCATTTGGGCTCCTCCACACCCCTAGTAATAAGGCCGGGTCCTGTTACAGACACCCACAGCCACCCCTTCTTCCACCCCACAGTTACTCTGTCATAGCAGGAGATCAAGCTTGTTGGACATGATTTGTTTGCTGGCTGCTCAGAAACAGCATTTCCTCCTCCGTATGCTTGCAAATGGCCTTCCTCAGGGTCTGCTCTTGTAACTTCCTGGGGATCAGGGTCATGGTAACTGTGGCAGGGGGTCAGGCCAGATGATCTGATCAGGTCCCTCCTGACCCTAGCTACTATGAAACTATGAAACTTACTTTTTGGTTGGACTTGTGTTTAGGAGAGAGACTGATGGAACAATGAGACCAGTCCATCACAACTCAATGCTTTATGAGGATACACAACAGCAAAGACTTGTTGGTACTAATGAAGACAATGCTTACGCAGCCTTGGGGTCAGGAAGAGCAGGTCTGCTGCCCAGGCCTCTCTGCTTTCCTGGGTGCTCTCTCTGGGGTGTTTTTTGCTTTTTTTCTGCTGAGCTTTGGTTAAGCTCCAAGTTGTCTCTTGCTCCTGGGCCAATATTTATGGGTGGTTGATATGACATGCTAATAATTGATTTCTGATTGGTTCATTTAAATGTCTTTATTTTCAGTGGGACTCTTGGGACTGGGTGGAACCAGATTTTAGTGGTGCGAGAGATCAACTTAGCTAAGGCTCTTTATTTTTAGGTGTCGAACCAGGGCCAGTTAATCATCTGGTAATCTTTGCTGTAATCAAGATCATGTTCATCAATTGAAATTCTTGCCTCCACTCTGTCACCGTGTGTCACAGGACATGGGGCAAGATGGACTTGGGGTTTAGCACACTTCATAGCAGCTATGATGTCAGTATGGTTTTCTGAGGTGCCCAGCACACCACCATGTCAGGAAACATCACCATATGCAGAGCCCCCACACCTCTCTGCCAGTCCCCCACACATCTGTCTGTGCTAGGGAGGGCAGGGCTATAGCTACCAGGGCCAATGGCAGGGCCATGACTCTGCATGCGACCAAGCTTGGCTGCCGCGTCTGTGGTTGAGGCCATTTCTGCTTCTGGTTGATGCTTTTGGCACTTCCTGTGCTTGCTCCAGCAACCCCACACAGCAGAGCCACGTAAGCTGTGAGCGACTGCATGCCCCACCACCAGGTTGTACGAGCCCCTGTAGTTCTCCACAGTCCCCTCAGGAAGAAGCATGACCCCCTGGGCACAGGGGGCAGTTAGGAGTCAGCACCCCTTCCCCACCCGGTCCCGCCCCAGCCCCACACCCTGACCAGCCCCTGTGCTGCATGATGCCAAGGGCACCTATGAGACCCTCCAGCTGGGGCAGGTAGGTGAGGGGCCAGCTGGGTACGGGGCCAAGCAGGGCAGAAGGAGTCTGCAGAAGAGATCACAGCTGTCTCATGTGTGCAAGATCGAAAGCACTGGGAGAAGATAATGTAGGGGGCACAGATGCACAGCTCTAGCTGTGCAGGGACAGGACTGAGGGGTGGCTCTGCTTGCTGTGCCCAGGATGCAAGGCAATGTGGGGGCATGTGGCTGCCCTAGCCTCCGGGGCTTTGTTGGTGGCCACATGGGCCAGGAAGGAGTGCTCCCCTCTCCCCAGTTGCTGCGGGAGTCAGGGTTTCCTTTGCCACCCTCAGCGGTGCTGGGTGCTGGCTGCAGAGAGGTGCTGGGCTGTGGATGTGAGCAAGGAAGGGCCAGAGGCACCATGCAAACTCACCCATTCAGACACATTCATGCACTTGTTCATAGACAGCAGCTTCCTGTGTGCGATGCTGCCACCTTCCCTGCAGACCAGGCTGGGGCTGGGGCTGGGGCTGTGCCAGTACTCCTGATGAGACCAGCCCCACAGGGCCCTGGCTGCAGGATCTTGCCCTGAGGCTGAAGTGGGCACAGAAAGGGCTGGGGCAGGTGTGGGGGTAGGAACTTGTTACACCCCAGCCCCTACCTGCCCTTGCAGAGCTGCTCCCTGGCAGTGCTGGGGTGGGGGGTGTCTCAGGCCAGCTGCCCTCTCCCTGGCAGGGGGGTCTGCATGTGCCAGAGCTGGTCCCAAGGCACTTCATTTCTTGCAGAGCCCCGGAGGAGCATGTGGCCCCTGCCCCTGGGCCTGCTGGCAGCCTGCTTGGCCCTGCATGACCCGGGACAAGGGCCAGCACACATGGGAGGGGGCAGGGCAGACAGTCTGGGACCCTGGTTCAGGGCTGGCCCCGGTGCCCGGCTGCCCAGCTTCCATCAACCCCTGTCCCTGTCCCTGTCCCTGGCTGCACTATCCCCATGGCGCCAGGGGATTCAGTGGAGGTGTCAGCATGGGGGGGTCCTACCCCTTCTGTGGCCACAGTGCCCAGCCAGGGGTGCCAGGCTCTGCCCTTGGCACCGATGGCCCCATGTCCACAGACTGGCAGCTGGGGCAGTGTTTGGTGTTGGCACAAGTGAAGATCTAGAGTATTCAGCAGTGGCTGAACATGTCTGAGACCATCTTGGCCAGAGCACAGTCCTGCCAGGTTACAGGTATCAAAGGGAAGGGCAGGAAGTGGGACAATCCCAAGGCTGGGGGGTTCGGGCACAACAGCTCTTCCCCTCCTGGGCAGGGCTGGGACCAGACTCTGTGGGGTGCAGGTGGGAGCATCACTGTGGAAGTACTTGCCTGGCTGCCCCCATCCCTCAGTCCTCACCCTTCCCCGCTGGCCTGTGGCCTGGGCACTGCCTGGGTCCCACTGTGAACACACCAGGAGTAGGCTGTGGGCAGAGCCGATGGGTCTTGGAAGGGCCACGTCCGCAGCAGCAGCCCATGGCCCTGACAGGTATGGGTGTGAGCTGCTTCCTGAGCCCAGACTGCTGCCCCAAGACCTGGGTGCTGCACCGTGGGAAGTGCCTGTTCCTCTCCAAGGAGGAGCAGACCTGGGAGGAAAGCAAAGAGTCATGTGAACGGGAATCCTCCCAGCTCCTCATCACCCAGACAGCTCCTGTCACCAGTGTCATGCAGGGATGGGGGCAGGGTGGGGGCTGCGCTCCATGAGAGGGCAGGATCCGTGCAGCACGGGTAGGGGAGGCTGCCGGGAGCCTTGATCCCAAGCTGTGCTTGTGCCAGGAGCTGCCTGCATGGACTGGGCTTGGCTCTGGCACCCCTGCTGCAGCCTGACCAGGAGCAAGGGACTGCCTGCCGGCTTTGCGGGTTTTGGGAGTGGGGCTGTGGCCCAGGCAGGATGCTACAGGGGTCAGACTGGCCTGAATGGGGCCTGGGCCCTGGATGCCACTAGATGGGCAGGGGATTGAGGAGGCTGAGATGGTCTGGAGGCTCTGACATGGCCTGTCTTTGCAGTGGTCAAAAACCTCCAGGTCCTGGTTATTATGGAGTCTTTAAATGGGGCAGCATTGAGAAAGGAGGTGTCTACAATGACAAACACCATTGGGTATGTAAGAAGCCAGCCAGCTGCCCCTGATTAGCTGCAAAGACCGACCCCGGGGTACGAAGACTGGAGGCTCCATAAATATTAGAGTGCACACCTGAGCTGGTGCCCACACTGGCCGCCCTTGCTGCACCTTGGTGCCCAGGTACTCCTGTGCCCGTCCGCTCTCCTGGTGGCAGTGGTGGCCCCTTGTTTCATCCCTTGACAACATGAGGACTTCTGAGAACGCCGGCCGCCTATTCGGAAGCGGCCCCAAGGACGGAGCAGATTTCCACGATCTAAAGGACACCAAATAGTCCCCTCTCCTGGCAGTGGGAGCCCTGCACCCCCACACAGGAGTGTGGCCAGGGGAGAGGATCAAAGAGCAATACACATCCTCAACCAGCAGGATGGGGTCAGAGGAGCGGCAGGCTGAAGTGCTCTGAATCACAATACAGGGGGGTCGTGGAGGAAGGGACTTAACAGTGGGGGTCTACTACAAAGGTGAAGAGCCGCACCAGGAATTCTTGGGTCAGCTTGTGGAGGCAGTTAAGGCAAGGGATGTAGTTGTCCTGGGTGATCTGATCTAAACTACCCAGACATCTGCTGGGAGAAGCAGTCAGCCAGGTCTGAGTGCTCATGGAGGTTCCTGGCCGAGATACGGGACCTTCGCTTCACCCAAGAGGTGCACAGTCCTACCAGGGGGATGCCCTGCTGGACCTGGACCCGGCCACAGATGATGACCTGGTGAGGGGACTCCAGGTTGATAGTGATCATCACTTGCTGGGATTCACAGTCCAGTGCAGGGTGTCAAGGGCCTGCAGCAAGGCAGTAGCCTTAGACTTTAAGAGGGACAACTTCACTGAGCTGAGGCAATTAGTGAGGGAGGCGCTAGGGTCCTGGAGAATAGGGAAACTGGGTGCCCAAGATGAGTGGTCGTTCCTTAAGGAGCCCAAGGGGTGACAATCCCCCCCAAAAGCAAAGGGGGCAAGAGTGCCCAAAAGCCCCCCTGGCTTACCAAGGGCATTCGTGAATGCCTGATTGCCAAAAAGGAGGCATGCACCTGGTGGAAGGAAGGGGCTATCACCAAAGAGGAGTACACTCCACCGCTCGGATATTAGGGGGGCTGTTAGGAAAGCTAAGGCAGATACGGAACTAGGGCTAGCATCAAGGATAACAAAAAGTCCTTTTTTAAATACATAGGGGGTATGAAAAAGGCCCCAGGCAATGTGGGGCCCCTGCGGGATACACTTGGCAATCTGGTGGTTGCACCAGTGGTTCAAGCACCTACATTGAACACCTTCAAGAGTAAATTGGATGCTTATCTTGCTGGGATCCTAGGACCCCAGCTGACTTCCTGCCCTTTGGGCAGGGGGCTGGACTCGATGATCTCCCAAGGTCCCTTCCAGCCCTAATGTCTATGAAATCTATGAAATCAGACCTCTTTAACAATTTCTTCGCCTCCATTTTCTTGTGCAGGGACTGCGACTCCCCTGCTGAGATTCAGGATGGACTCAGAAGAAACTGCCAAGCCTAGGGTCAGGATGGACCGGGTTAGAGAGCTTCTGGAGGGGCTGGACGAGTTCAAATCAGCAGGTCCAGATGCTCTCCACCCCAGGGTGTTGAGGGAATTGGCAGGGGTTATTGTGGGGCCCCTGGCTCGGCTTTACGAGTGCTCGTGGTGCTCTGGCCAGGTGCTGGACAACTCGAAGAGGGTTAATGTGGTCCCCATCTTCAAAAAAAGGAGGAGGGAGGACCTGGGCAACTACAGGCCCATTAGTCTTACTTCAATCCTGGGGAAGCTCTTTGAGAAGATTATCAAGGAGCACATCTGTGATGGGCAACAGTGGGGATGATGCTCCAGGGCAACCAGCATGGCTTCGTTGGGGCAGGTCCTGTCAGATGAAACTGGTGGCCTTCTATGATCAGGTCACAAGATCCTTGGACGCAGGTGTCGCAGTGGATGTAGTCTTTCTGGACTTCAGGAAGGCCTTTGACACCGTCTCCCACCCCATTCTCATTTAAAAACTAGGTGACTGTTGTATTGATGCCTACACAGTCAGATGGATTGTAAATTGGTTGAGGGGTCATACTCAGAGGGTGGTGGTGGACGGGTCATTTTCGACCTGGAGGGACGTGGGCAGTGGGGTCCCCCAGAGCTCGGTCCTTGGACCCGCGCTGTTCAACATCTTCATCAGTGACTTGGATGACGGGGTGAAGAGCAGCCTGTTTAAATTTGCAGACGACACCAAAATTTGGGGTGAGGTGGGCACGCTAGTAGGGAAGGACAGATTACAGCAGGACCTGCACAGGTTACAGGGGTGGGCAAATGAAAATAGGATGGGATTCAATACTCACAAGTGCAGGGTGCTGCACTTGGGCAGTAAGAACCAGCAGCACACCTACAGGCTGGGGAACTCCCTTCTCGAAAGCAAGGTGGCAGAAAGAGATCTTGGAGTCATTATTGACTCCAAGATGAACATGGGCCTGCAGTGTGGGGATGCGGTCAGGAAGGCCAACCGCACCTTGTCATGCATCCACAGATGCATCTCGAGCAGGTCCAGGGAGGTGATCCTCCCCCTCTATGCGGCACTGCTCGGGGCGCAGCTGGAGTACTGCACTTGTCCACACTGAACTGCATCCTGTCAGCTTCATCCTGGTTTTCCAGTCTGTTGAGAACCATCTTCTCTGTGCTCACACCCTCCAGCATGTTTACAGCCTTTCTCAGCATCATTTCGTCCATAACTTGCTCCAGGAGCTTTCCATGCTCGGATTCAGACCATGAATGGACATGTTGAGTAGCCCTGCGACCAGGACAGAGCCCTGTGGGGCTCCATTCAAGCCCTTCTGACATCCTGACATGGACTCCGTCAGAATGACTGACCCCTTTGCTGGTGGTGATGGGACCAGTTGTCTGCCCACCATGTAGTAATTTTGTGCAGCCAATGTGTCTTCCCTTGATTTATGAAGAGGTCACGCAGGACCTTCTCCAAACCTTGCTGAAGTGCAGACACACAACACCCACATCAGGCCCTTCATCCACCGCCCCACCCCTGTTACTCTATCGTAGCAGGAGATCAAGGTTGTTGGACATGTTTTGTTCATAGTAAAACCCTGCTGGCTCTTCCAGACCAGCCTTTCCTTCTCCACAAGCTTGCAACCAGCCTTCCTCAGTGGCTGCTCTTATCCCTTCCTGGGGTCAAGGTCATGCTGACTCTTACCTTTTGGCTGGACTTGTTGTTAGGATTGAGTTTGATTGATCAATGAGACCATTCCAGTTACAAATCAATACTATGCAATAGTAAAGACTTATTGGTACTAATGAAGACAATGCTTACATTGAAATATGTATTTTTGAGATAGCAGAAAGCTCAATATTTATGGATGGTTGATTTGACATGTTAATAATTGATCTCTGTTTAGTTTATTTTAATGTTTTTGTTTCATGGGGACTTCGGCAATATGATGCAACCAGATTTTAGTGGTGCTGAGAAAGAGGTAAAGGGATCGACTTAGCTAAGTCTCTTTGTTTTTAGGTGTCTGACCCTGGTCTGTTAATCATCTGGTAATCTTTACTGTAATCAAGATCACGTTCATCAGTTCAAATGTGTATTTTTGTAATAGCAGAAGGACAGATTTCCTATCTCCTTTATGGCTTGGTTTTTGGCCTTTGCTCAGTTATCTATTAACTGGGCTGACGAGGTGGCTTCACTGTTTCCATCCTCAAGGCTGCCTTTGTGTCTAAAATCTTTTCAACAGGTTAGTAAAAATACATTAATTATAGGAGAATAATCATGAATAAATTTTATCACCTGAGGTATTAATGTTTGAGGATGCAATTGTAATACAGAGTAGGTAGGATACAGGCCCTCTGTTGCTCTTCAGTCACATTTCTGCAGCTTTGACTCAGGTTCCCTGAAAATGGCCAGGCCTGACATCCACAATTTCCCTGAAATTTGGTTATGCTTTGGACACCACAAGCTTGATGGAGTTACTGTGCTGGTTGGCACCCATTACTCAGGCTGCACAGGCCCATGCCTGGCTACAGTGACTGCTCTTTAATTCTCCAGACCTTGTTTTTTCCAGAGAGGGGCCTGTAACAGGGCTCCTACCCTGGTATGAGAAGCAGAAGGGGATCCCAGGACACCTAGCCTTTTTCTAGCTGTTGCCCCTGCACATTTTAACCAGATGCCTGCAGTTCCCCACCTGGGCCATCTTGCCCATAGGACAGGGTTCCTTACAGCAGCGCTGTGGCCACATTTAAAGCCACTGTACCGCTCCTTATTCATCTCTTTTGGCTGGAGGTTTTTATTGTCAGCAGGTTCCAGCCCCTGGCTGCACTACGGGATGTTTATTAAATGTGGTTGTGCATCCTGTGCAGTCTCAGATTACTGGTAACAGGAAATGGTGGTAAAACTGCTGCAAGGGCTGAGTAAAGGTGAACAGCACATTCAAAACTAAAACTGTGTTCCTTTAACAGCTCAGATGCACGGTCTGATACTCCCCACTTCAAGGGAGGCTTCTGAGTTGCATGGTTCCCCAAATCCATGCGCGTGGGATGCAAGGTACAACCCAGTCACACCTTGGCCTGTTTGACCCCTTCTACCTGTGTGTGGGTGGCAAGTCCACACTTCTCACATGGAATAGCACCTGCAGGGCTTTTTAGTTAAGGTTTTTCCTTTATCTGTGTGCCTTCAAACAGAGGGACATCAAACCTGTCTCCAGCCACACAGAAAGACAACCGTCTTGCAGCTGTTCATCTCCTTTGTCAGCAACATTCACACAGCAGGATGGTTCAAATGGCTCCTTCCCCCTTGCCCAAGGCCATAACTTTTGGGATCCCCAACTAGGAGAGCAGAATGGCTTGACCACTGCTGCAAGAGCAACAGGCCAGAAGTAGAGCAGGCAAGAGATAGGCTGACAGTATCCCAGCGAGGGGCTCTCGACTGAGAAGAGGCTGAGCCCTGGGCTTTGCCTCCCACTCCCGGGCATAAGCCAGGCCAAGGGCAAGTGACAGAGGCCAGACTCTCTTTCTGAGACTGCCCTACTTGCATCTCCCAGGGATGTGACCTGGTCCCAGTGGCAGAAATGTCACCGTCTGTGTCTCTGTCCGGATCAGATGCCCCCAAGTTTTGATTGCCTTCGGCTGTATGGCTGCGGGAACAAACTAGGGAGGAGTCTCTTATTTCCATAAAATGGGCATAAAGCCAAGATCTTCCCATGGGAAATGGACATGGCAGATTAACTATACATTACCTCCACCTGGGTATTACCCCATGACAAAAAAGCATCTTTTTTTAGACATCTGTGTAAGCACAAAATGACTAGGAGTGGGGCTTTGTGGCAGAAAGCCACCTTGGTTTCTCCCTAAAATCTCTGCCCTGGGACAACGTGATTAGATGGGCCAGCACAGAGGATTCACACCTCAGCCTGTCTCTTTAGGTGACCTGAGCTGGCTGCAGTCCTGAGGGAGGGGGAACCTGCTCCCTCTGCCTGCGGGACTGGCATCAGCTACCTGGGTGAGGGGCATCTACCTGGGGGGCTGGGATCTGCCCGGTAACAGGTGATGTATTTCATATTGGCTGGCTGACAGCCAACTGGGGCTGACCTCCACCGGACCAGGTGAATGAGGTCACGGGGGCTATATAGGTTGCGGGGGGGAGGAGGCTCGCTCTCTTCAGCCATGAGGTGAAGCAGCAGCAAAGCAGGGGAGACAGAGGAGCCTTGCCATCGGGACCGAGCTCTCTCACCCCACGACTCCCGAGGGGAAACTCAACTGGCCTCTGGAAGATGCTTGTGAGTACGCTACTCGAGATCTGGTTAGACATCTAGCTGGCAGTAACACAGATGCGTGATCAAAAGGCTACCTCAGCCACACTGTTTGCTCTTTAGGATTGCTAAGATATTGCTCAATCCTGTACCCTAGTTCACCCTACCCCTGTAATCAATAAAGTTCTCCTTTTTGATTGGTGTGGGAGACTTACTGAGGGGTGGGTCTAAATTATGCCTAAGGTCTGCAGACTAAGGGAGACTTTACTTTTTGCCCCCTGACTTGGGGAAGTGCCCCAAGTGCCTGTACTGGGTTGAGTACCCGTCGGACTATTAGGCCTGTGTTTCCCCGAGGACACAGGGCCGAGACAGTCCCTTCTCGGGGTGGTGGGGGCGACGTTACCCCTAGACTAGCGAGTGTGCACCGGGAGAGGGGTCGGCCAGATGCGAGGCGCCCCAGGGAGGCATTCGGAGCCTGGCAGGGGGTCGGGCGCAGGGGGGTGGGCGGCTCAACGCAGGAGCGCCCCCTACTGGCCCGCCTCACGTGGTGGCAGGGGTGGAATACAAATACCTGGCTGTTTTACAGGCATAATTTGGGAAGAGTAATAGAGTCACTGAAATCCCTTGAGCAAACAATTTCTAATTTGGCATCCGGTCGACTGGATAGTGTAGATAGCCAGGATGGCGGAGCAGTACACCCAAAAGACTGTGCCTGAACTGAAAGAGCTGGCGAAAGAGAGAGGCCGTCATGTGAAGAAAGGGCTAAAGAAGGAGGAACTGGTTAAACTCCAGTGCGACCATGATTCAACCACAGAGCAACCTCCACACACGCCAACTCCTGAGTCCTCCCCAGAATCACAGCACCGCACGCCAAGTTCGCTGTCCTCTGGGAGATCAACCCCTACGGAGGAACGCTGGAAGTACCAGATGCAGCTAGAAGCTGAAGAGCGGGAGCAGGAGCGACAGAGCAAGCTCAAGTATGAGCTGGAATTGAAAAGGATGGAGCTGGAGACCCAGGCACAGCTGAAGAAGGCAAAGATGGAGAAGAAGGCCAAGCGTGAGCGTGAGAAGGTACAGATGGAGATGGAGCTTAAAAAGACGGAGCTGGCGGAGAAGACAGCACAGTGCGAGGCGGAGGCCCAAGAGGCAGAGGCCAAGCGCAAGCACGAACTAGAGGTACTCCGTCGGCAGCCCAACGGGGAAGATGCAGGCCCTCTGCGAGCACCTGGGGAACGCCCCAAACCAAACTCCTCAGCCTTCGCTCGCTACCGACCCGGGGATGACCCTGATGTATTCCTCAGCATCTTTGAAAAGCAAGCCCTATGATTAAAGGTGCCCGAGGAGGAGTACATGCTGCACATCGCCGCTTTGGTAGATGGCGACTGGCGGTGGTCCTGAACGGCCTGCCCACAGACGCAGCTGAAAACTATGATACCTTTAAGTGGGCTGTGGCTTTGAGGTTCAAGTTAGGACCGGACTATTTTCGGAAAAAATTCCAGAATGTCATCCCATAGCCCGAGAAGTCAATGACTAATTTTATGGCCCTGGCGTGGGATGCACTCGGTAAATGGGTGGACGGAGCCAAAGCTGACACCAGAGAGAAGCTGCTCCATCTTATGGTGCTGGACCAATTTTACTACTGCTTCCAAGGGAGATTAAAACCCTAGTTAAGGACAGGGGCCCCAAAACTGGCCATGAGTTTGCTGAAATCGCGGATCAGCTGTTGCTTAATCATGAGGGGTCAGACAAGAAGCCTCCCTACTCTGGGAAGGAACATAGAGGGGTCCAAAGAGGGGGGAAGGGACGGCCAGGTCCCAAAGGGGAAAAGGGGCTGTCCCAGACCGAGCGTAAGGAGGCCCCTGATTTGACCAAACCTCCCAATTTGGAAAAGAGGGGGTGGTATAACTGCGGGGAGCCGGGCCACATCAAGCCCAACTGCCCAAAGTTAAGCAACAAACCCAAGCCTGTCAGACATGCAACAGCTGTACGCAGTGAGGGGGGAGACCCGAGCCCCTCTGAGGGGCATGCTTGTTGCTACAGGATCACAAACCCAGGGGGGGTGATGGCCCCCACCGGACCAAGATAACGGTCAATGGGAGAACCTTTATTGGGGAACTGGACACGGGGTCCAGCGTGACATTAATCAATGCCAACCTAGTTTCACCTGCAGATATAATCCCAGGGAGGACCCTGACCATTCAAGGGGTGGGGTCTCTGCCATTTGAGATACAGGTAACCCGGTCACCCAAGCAGCTGCTTGCTACATTCAGATGGAGAGCAAGGTGCCCCGTGCTCGAGGACCACAGAGAGAGCAAGCGAGCCCCTAAGTGTAGTGTGTCAACTTCTTTGTACCCATCCCCATGTCCTACTGAGCCCAGCACCCACCCCAGAGGCAGCCGCATCTTGGCCCTATTCTTTCAGCCTCAGAAAAAGGGGTAAAGGGGCCAGAAGAGGGAATAGCCACAGCACAGAAGGCACAGGGAGAGGATGCCTGTGCACACCACTGAGCCCGTGTCCCCCCTGCAGACTGGGGGGCAGTGCAGACCCCTGGAGCAGGAAGGCAGAAGGGGGTTAGTTGAAGGGGAACAAGCACCACGTCCCAAAGGTCCTGGCCCTACAGTAGAGGCCTGTCACAGTCGCTCACCCTAGAAGATAAGGTCAGCCAGTCACCCTTCATTCTCCTCTGGAAGAGGAGGGCTCATCCTTGGGGTGGGGGTGGTTTCCCCTCCTCCTGCAGTGCCTGGGCTCACACCCCTGACTTCCCTGCAGCAGCTTCTCTTTCTACTTCTTTCTCAATTGAAAAAACAAACCAAAAAAACCCTGGAGGTGGCTACAGGTTTCATGGTTGGGGGGGAGCTGCCAGGAAGGGTCAGGCCTTGACCAGGGCAGCCCGGTACTGGGGCTTGGTGGGAGCAGGGAGCCCACACCCAGGGGGGCAGTGGGAGTGTGAACCTCAAGTAGGCAGGCAGGGCGTGGGTGTGAAGGAGGCGGGGGGTATGGGCATCCGCCACATGTTCCCACCCCGCACCTTGGCGTGCAGCTCGTGCAGGTGGCGGCAGGAGTGCTCGGGGTGCTCCTGTGGCAGAAATGCCACCGTCCGTGTCTGTCTCCAGGAATCTGTCCCTGCCAGCCGGGGACACTGGGGCCGAATTCCTAAGGCAGGGGGGATTTTCCTCCCTGCCTAGGTGACAAAAGCTGGTGCCCAGGGGGTGGTCCCTCTGGTCACCTGGGTGGGGGGAGGGAAAGCTCCCTGCCCACCTGCCCAGTTCACCAGTGATGCTTTTTAAATGGGTCGGCTAGTTGCCATCACTGCTGGCTTCTATGGGACTGGGCTGCTGAGGTCAGAAAGGCGCTACAAGGGCCTGGACCAAGAAGAAGCAGCAGCATGGCACTAGCATCAGGACACAGGGAGAGAGTCTGATCCATCTGAAATGCTCTCTCTGGAAATCTCTGAGCCAGATCTCTACCGTCTTCTGCATGGTACTTGTAAGTGTTTCTAGAGAGCTAGTCAGCTCCCAGTGATGCATTTGTGTACCAAACGGCTACCTCAGCCCGACTGTTTTGCTCAATGGTCATCCCTTCCTAGTGCTCTACCTCTTACCCGATTCTGCCTCACCCTGTCAGGAGCAATAAAGTTCTCCTTTGTGACTGGTGTAGGAGACTTATTGAGGAGTGGGTTTAATTATGCCTAGGAGGCTTCTTGGATCTGCGGACTAAGGGAGACTACTTTTGGCCCCCGACTTGGGGAGGTCCCCCAAGTTCTTGTATTGAGTTAAGTACCTCTAGGACTATTAGGCCTGTGTTTCCCTGAGGACACAGGATCTAGAGAGTCCCTGCTCGGGGTGGTGGCATCACATTACTCCCAGACTCTGCCGTGGGGCTCGAGACCGGGTCTGCCCAGATTTAGGCGCCCCTTGGTGTGGAGTCCGGAAGGTGGTCGGGCACAGTGAGGTGGGAGGCTCAATGCAGGAGTGCTCCCTCCCAGACCACCACAGTCCTCAGAAACACATGAAACCCCAGATGTCTGCTGGCTCCTGGAGAGAGCACAGGTCCCCATCTCCCCACCCCTCTCCCTGCCTGGTGCCTGCACCCTGCGGGCTCTGGCATGGATGTGGAGTGCAGGCCTCTCCTGTCGTAACTGCACCCAGACAGGTGAGGCAAAGCCCAACAGCAAACCTGAGTTGCGTACTACTGAATGGCACCGATTGCTGTGCACACAGGAGGGTAGGAAGATCCAGGAGAATGGGCAGGTCAGGCATCTGCAGGGCCACGTCACTTCAGAGTCCCAGGGCACACCTCAGCCTCACAATGAACCCTTCCGACAGCTTTTGCAGGAGCTCAGTACAAGCAAGAGGTGAGAAGAGACAGGAAATGCTCAGAATTTCAGCAGTGACAGGGGGATTTCATCATTGGCTGAGGAAACCAGGGTTGCCAACCAACAAAACATTTATCACTGTCATTTGCAAACTGTGAGTTGACAACCACACTCTTCCCTAACACCTGTAGGATGTGATGCACATGGTGCCCTTTTTATTTTTTAGCTTCTTGGTTCAGGCTGCAATGCCGTGAGAGCCTGCAGTTGCTCTGGAGGACAGGACATGCATTCAGGCTGCTTGGTGCAGCACAGAGACCTGGACTGGAGGCACCACAGTGATGCTGAACAGAGGCAGAGCCTGGGGGATGCTTTCAGGAAGGAAACGCAGATGCACTACAGGCTGGCTGGCAGTGGCATCACTGAGATGGGCCTGGGGGCCATGGGATCTGACTCAATAGGACTCATTTGGGGATGGAGATTCACTGACAGCTACTGCAGTGCTGGGTTCTTGGCAAAGACACTTTGACACATAGCTAGGAGACCACTTTTCCTGGTATTGTAAGAGACTGCTCCCTAAGGCAGGCAGTGCTGCAGCTTGCAAGAGGAAAGGCTCTTTCTGACCCAGCCCTAAGTCCTGCACAGGATTTGGGGCAAAGGGTGAGTGTCCCTGAGCCACTCAGCTGGAGTGACCACAGCGCAGTTAGGTTTGACATTCATGTGAGAAGGGAGATAGGAAGAAAACCTGCCTCAGCTGCATTTACCTTGAAGAAGGGAGAGTACATCACAGGGAGGAGCTGGTCACACAGGAAAGAACAGGGGCCCTCAGGAGGAGAAGCCCATTCAAATAACATGGGAACTGCCCCAGAACAGCTAATTGGAGGCTCAGACCAAGCACATATGGCACATCAGAAAAAAAGCCAGGGAGCAGAGCACTGGCAGCCAGCACGGGGTAATGGTTGTGCTGCAGAGGCAGGAAGAAGGGGAAAAAAGGCTTCTTTCAGACAGTCACGGTTCTTTGAGTAAATTGGGGACATGAGAAAGGTCAAAAACCCTGGTCAATCAAGTGTCAGACTGTAATGAGACAACGCCAGAAAGAAACGGAGAAGAAATGTGTGAGCAGCAGAGATAGCAACAGAAAACATTTCCTGAAGTCCATGAGGAGCCAAAGACCTCCCTGTGGAGGGAGGGCTGGTAGGGCTGTGTGAGGCTTCGGATCCGGAGAAGCTTCAGATGCATCAGCATCCCAGGCAGCATGTCTAGATTGAAGCACTGGCTTTGTTAGGCTTTCCGAAGTGCTTCGGAAAGATTTGGAGCCACTTCAGAGATCCAGCCCTAGGGTATAATGGGGAATCAATGAAATATCTATAACTTGCTTGTTTTTTGCCTCATTTGGATGAAATTTGCAGGAGAGGTAGCCCCTGGTGCAGCCACAAAGCCTAACAGTGAAACAGTGCCTCCTAATCTCTAACTAGAACCTATTCTCCAGTAGCTTCTGGCCATTGTTCCTCATCAGGAACAATGAGCTATTTACATGGCTCTGTTCCTCCCCTACACCATGTCCCATGCCACACAGATGGCATCCTGTGGCAGAAAGCCACCTTGGTTTCTCCCCAAAATCTCTGCCCTGTGACTATGTGATTAGATGGGCCAGCACAGAGGAGTCACACTTCAGCCTGTCTCTTTAGGTGACTTCAGCTGGCTGCAGTCCTGAGGGAGGGGGGAACCTGCTCCCTCTGCCTACGGGACTGGCATCAGCCACCCGGGTGAGGGGCATCTACCTGGGGAGCTGGAATCTGCCTGGTGACAGGTGATGTATTTCGAATTGGTTGGCTGACAGCCAACTGGGGCTGACCTCCACCGGACCAGGTGAATGAGGTCACAGGGGCTATATAGGTTGGCGGGGGGGAGGGAGACTCGCTCTCTTCGGCCATGAGGGGAAGCAGCAGCAAAGCAGGGGAGACAGAGGCGCCTTGCCATCGGGACCTAGCTCTCTCTCTCACCCCCAGACTCCCGAGGGGAAACTGGAGAACTCTGGAAGATGCTTGGGAGTAAGCTACTCGATCGGATTAGATATCTAGCTGGCAGTAACACAGATGCGTGATCAAAAGGCTACCGCAGCCACACTGTTTGCTCTTTAGGATTCCTAAGATATTGCTCAATCCTGTACCCTAGTTTCCCCTACCCCTTGTAATCAATAAAGCTCTCCTTTCTGACTGGTGTGGGAGACTTATTGAGGGGTGGGTCTAAATTATGCCTAAGAGACCCCTTAGGTCTGTGGACTAAGGGAGAATTTACTTCTTGCCCCCTGACTTGGGGAAGTGCCCCAAGTGCCTGAATCGGGTCGAGTACCCATCGGACTATTAGGCCTGTGTTTCCCCAAGGACACAGGGCCGAGACAGTCCCTTCTCGGGGTGGTGGCAGCTACGTTACCCCCAGACTAGCGAGTGTGCTCCGGGAGAGGGGTCGGCCAAGCATAAGGCACCCCCAGGGAGGCGCTCGGAGCCTGGCAGGTGGTCGGGCGCAGGGAGGTGGGCGGCTCAATGCAGGAGCGCCCCCTACTGGCCCGCCACATCCTCGTTGTCTTTCTTATCCCCTCTTCTGTGGAATATCATCTAGTCTGACCCCCTGCCATGGCAGGAAAGAGTACTGGGGTCAAATGACCCCTGCGAGGTATCTATCTAGCCTCCTTTTGAAGACCTCCAGACTAGAAGCCAGCACCACTTCCCTTGGAAGTTGGTTCCAGATCCTAGCCACCCTGACCGTGAAGTAGTGCCTCCTGATATCTAGTCTGAATCTACTCTCCATCAACTTACAGCCGTTATTCCTTGTTACTCCCAGCAGTGCTTGGGGGAACAAGGACTCTCCCATTGCCTGCTGGTCTCCCTTGGCCAGTTTGTAGATAGCCACTAGACCCCCCTCAGCCTTCTCTCGTGGAGGCTGAACAGGTTCAGGTCCCGTCGCCTCTCCTCATAGGGCCTGCCCTGCTGCCCCGACCATGCGAGTGGCCTCCTCTGGACCCTCTCCATGTTGTCCACATCCCTCCTGAAGTGCAGCACCCAGACCTGGACGCAGTACTCCAGCTGCGGCCTGACCAGTGCCGCATAGAGGGGGAGGATCACCTCCCTGGACCTGCTTGAGATGCATCTGTGGATGCATGACAAGGTGCGGTTGACCTTCCTGACTGCATCCCTATATTGGTGGCCTGTGTTCATCCTGGAGTCTATGATGACTCCAAGATCCTTTTCGGCCTCTGCGCTGATGAGAAGGGAGTTCCCCAGCCTGTAGGTATGACTGCAATCAGCCCAGACCACGCCTGCAGGCTACTTCAGCCCCAACCTTCATATTCTCTAAGTGGGGTGAGCACCAAGCCTCTTGCCACAGTGCAGAGTACATTCAAAACTAAAATCAAGCTCCTTCAACAACTTGGATGAAATGAATCTAATGCCCCCCCCCCACACACACACCGTCCCCATGCTCAAGGCAGGCTTTGGAGTCATGCAGTTCCCCAAATTCATGCCTGGGATGCAAGGTTCAACCCAGTTGCGTGCTGGACCATTTGTTTCCTTCTACCTGAGTCTGTGTGGAAAGTCCACACCTCTCACATGGAGCAGCACCAGCAGGGCTTTTTAGTGAAGGTTTGTCCTTTATTTCTGTGCCCTCAAACCAGGAAGAATCAAACCCACCTCCAGCCACACAGCTACAGAATGCTACTTGCAGTAGTTCATCTCCTTTCTCAGCACCACTCACACAGCAGGATGGTTCAGTTTCATAGTTAGTAGGAGATGTAAGGAACCTTATAGATCATCGGCTACAGCACCCTGCACTTGGGCAGGAAAGACTGCTGGGGTCAGATGACCCCAGCAAACCTCCTTCCCCGCCACCCAGGACCATAATCATTATGATCAAGAAACAGGAGAGCCAACCAGCTGTACCACCCAACAGCAGTGATGCAGGGCCAGGAGCACCTTGCCTACCTTCCAAGGTGCCTCCTAGAGAAAGCATGGTTTTCCAACTCCCCCCAACTCTCTGCCTGGTGCTTGCACCCCACAGGCTCTGTCATGGACTTAGAGTGTGGCCCTTGCCTGGGATGCCCTCACCCAGACCAGTGGGGCAAAGCCCAGCAGCAAACCCAAGTAGGGTCCTACCAGATGGTGCTGGTTCCCGTGCACACAGGAGGGTGGGAAGAGCCAGGACAATGTACAGAGCCAGCACCTGCAAGGCCATGTCACTGCAAAGTCTCAGTTCAGACCTCAGCCTCACGCTGCCCCTGAATATTTCCAAATGCTTCTGCAGGAGCTCATCTCCTGCAAGAGGTGAGAAAAGACAGGAAATGTGGTGACATGTGAAGCGGGGATTTCCTCGATGGCTGGGGAAGCCAGGGTTGTCAACCCACAAAATATTTCTCACTGGCACTTGCAAACTGTGAGCTGACAACTAAACTCTTCCTGACACACTGGATATGATGCAAACGTTATCCTTCTGTCAGGCCCTGGCCAGCACTGAGTTCAAATTCATTGGCCTCTGGGTTCATGTTGCAATGCCAGGAGGGGCTACAGATGGAGAGACGCAGAATGCGACAGGAAACATTTCCTGAAGTCCATGAGAAGCTGAAGACCTGTCAGGGAATCAGCTGGGCCTCTGGAGGGTCCAAGTGTCCGAGGGGTATGAAAAGAGACAGGGGCCTGAAGGCATTCTCGGCACGGGTCTTCACTGAAGGAGATGTTGGAGAGATTCCCTCCCAGACCCACTCCTCTCTGCGGAAAGATCAGCGAAGCCAACCCCAACTGAGGCTTCAACTGAGGAGATCATACATGAGACTGAGAAACTCATGACTTCCTTCCACCAGGCACCGGGTGGCACCAACAAGGGCTGAGCTCACCTGAGGGGTGCTACACAAATGGATTATCTTGGCCCAAGCCCCCACCCACATCCTGGGAAAATCATTTCTGCCTGGTTGTTCCAGTAGGAACACACTTCCCTACTCGCGAACCGTACCAACTGCAACAGGGATTATTAACGAGGCCCTCTCCAGGGACTGCCACTGTGATGGGGTAGAGAGGTTTGTGTGTACTGATGACCCTAAAAGCAACACCATCGTGAGTCTTGTACTCATCATAGGGTCACCCGTGGTAGTAAGGTCAAAGGTGAAGCATCAGATGAAGAGAAGTCCAAAGTAACATAAAGACATCAACCATTGAGCACATACTTGTTAATGGCTGTGAGGGTGGATGAAGACTGCAGTGGAAGAGTAACCCTAGTCCTCTTGGACCTCCTTGCCACTGGAAGCCGGTTTCTCCTCCTCCCAGATCTGTGTGGTTGCCGATATGCATCAGCCTCCTCACGTAAAACAAGTCATATTCAGGTTTCTCCCAATGTGCCCAACATTTACCACAATAACCTATCACCAATACCCATAACCTCTACAAAGTCTTGTGGTTGTGGATGAGTAGTGACAGGAACAGATGAAGTGATTGCCAGGACCCCCGAGCCATGGATCATGGTGAGATCTGGGTGCTAGTTCTAGTTCTCTACTCCTCCATGGCCTTGACTTGAGCCACTTAAGTGGGGGGCGCAGGAGCCCCAAGTCAAATCACACAGTTTCTCTCTCCCTCTCTCCCTCAGCCTGGGGCTTCCACCCTGTTACACAGTATTTTGTGCGGCTTGGACCCCTCAAGTCCTAACTGCCTCAAGGGCTGAATTTGTGGCCTCTGTTCTTCCCTACAGCCAGGCCTTTGCCTCACACGCGCCACTCTGTCACCGTTTACCTTCCTGTATAGACTTCGGCCTTCTTAGCCTTAGCCTAAAGGTTACTCAGGCTGTGGACTGGTAACCTAGGCCCACTGGCTCTGGCCTGGCCTTGCAGTCTCAGCCTCTTGTTGGCCTCAAGCTTCCTCCTCTGGACTGCTGCCTCCTCTGGGATCTGGCCCTCTCAGCCTTGGGCCACCTGTATTGCCCCCTCTGGGCTCAGGATCTAATGCCAGGAGGGGCTGAAGATGCTTTGGAGGGCAAGACCCATATTCAGGGGATCCATGCAGAGCAGAGACCTCGGCTGGAAGCCCCATGGTGATGCAGAGGCAGGGGCTAGGGACTGCTCTCAGGAGGGGCACCCAGATGCACTGCAGATGGAGCCAGCGGCACTGTTGAGAAGGGCCTGTGGGATGTGGGGTCCGACTCAGCAGGCCTCAGCCAGGGATGGGGCTGCAGTGACAGGTACCAAAGTGCTAGGCTGTTGACACAGACACTTCATGTAGACATTGCACAAACTGATGGTACCACCCTGCTTGGGACTGGCTGGGCCTCAGTGGCAGAACAGTCTCCTGCTGTGAGCACCAGTGCCGGGGGGGACATGAAGAGATGGAGAACACCCAGAGGTGAGCTGCAGAGCAGGGATACCCAGATGCAGCTGCTCTGCTTGTGCCAATAGGTCACTGAAGACTGTGGGGGGACAAGAAAGAGAGCTCTGTGCTAAGAGGCAGCAGAGCTTCACAGGCCCCGAGATGGGAAAGGGAGTTGCTGGAAGGGGACAAGCAGTGGGGTACAGGGGAGCTGAAACAAGCCCCATGACTTTGTGGCCCCTCCAAGAACCCAGCTCCCCGTGCAGCTGCCCCACGCACTGTTCACAGCCCAGGTCCAGCAACCTCCCCCAGGGCACTGCTCCCTTGGCATCCTCTTGTGAGCAAGCACCACTGAAAAGAAAGCCCACAGGCTCCTTACGCCACCAAAGCCTCCCTGCTTCTTCCTTCCCAGCCTGGCTGTTTTCTCCATGCCAGGTTCCTGGATAAGGGCTTCACCGTTAAGAAGGAAAAACACTCACAGCCAGGGATCTGTAGGGGCCTCCTCACACAGGCAGCCTCCTCTCTCCCCACCACGGCCCCACACACATCAAGGTGACCCTCAGTTCATTGTTGGGGCTCCCAGAAGTTGTTCCCGCTACCCAATCTAAACCAACTTTGCTGGAGGTTCAAGCCATTGCTCCTCATCCCCCTCTCTGCAGCAGCAGAGAACAGGTGCCAATGTTTTCCCCCTTCTGCATGGCAGCCCTTCTGGTATTTGTACAATGCTATAATGTTCCCCCTTAGGAGCCTTTTCCACAAGCCAAACATGCCCAGCTCCTTCAGCCTCTCCTGTATGACTTGCCTTCCAAGCCCCCGAGCACCTTTGTTTCTGCCTCTGGCCCCACTCTAACATCTCCACGTCTGTAACAGGCATGGGCTCTGGGGTGGCCGTGGTGGTCCTTGATGGTTGCCCAGCTCCTGCTGGGTCTTCAGTCCCTTCAGTGCTCTCCTTTCCCTCTTCTGCCAAGCCTGGACGGAGAAATGCATTCAGAAATGGGAGGCTGCCCTTGGAATCCCTGAGCAAGGTCTCATCCACTCCTGATCTTTGGTTTTAGTGCTCTGCTCCTTGAGGGCTTCTCACATGGGTCTCATGTGCCCCTCACACCACAGCCATGCCTCACTGATGTCACTGCACCAGAACTCCCTCATCAGAGCCTCAGCTCTCTCAGCCTATGCCCCTTTTCTCTGCCTGCAAACCTCCAGCCCAGGCCCACCGATTTCACTCTGGCTCTCTCAGCCTCAGCTTTTAGCATAACCCACAAAAAATGCACCAGCCCTTTTTACTGCAAACCATGTTCTAGTTTTCAAGTTGCTATGTGTTTTGTTTTACTCTTAAAATTATTATTATTTATTTATTTATTTATTTTAGAGGTGCACTGATACATCAGTCCCATATCAGGTCAGTACTGCTATAGGGAGAATTGACAGCATTGGAAAAATCAGCTTTTTTTTTTGCCTGATGTCGCTGATAATGTAGGCCATAAATGCCCCATGCATATGTGCAGCTGCAGGATGGAGAAATCCAGAAGTGCAGCCCAGTGGCTTGGAGAGCAGTGTTGACTGGTAACTCTGGTGTGAGGGAAGGGGCAGATGGAAGCCCCTGCAGTGAAGGGGAGAGTGAGGCAGGAGCAGATGCTGCTGAGCTGGGGCCAGCAGGCATGCAATGGAGCTGCAAGTGGCTCTGTGGCAGGCCAGTAGGGGGCGCTCCTGCGTTGAGCCACCCACCTCCCTGCGCCCGCCCACCTGCCAGGCTCCGAGTGCCTCCCGGGGGGTGCCTTATGCTCGGCAGACCTCTCTCCCGGAGCACACTTGCTAGTCTGGGGGTAACGTGCCGCCACCACCCCAAGAAGGGACTGTCTCGGCCCTGTGTCCTCGGGGAAACACAGGCCTAATAGTCCGATGGGTACCCGACCTGGTACAGGCACTTGGGGCACTTCCCCAAGTCTGGGGGCAAGAAGTAAAGTCTCCCTTAGTCCACAGACCTAAGGGGTCTCTTAGGCATAATTTAAACCCACCCCTCAATAAGTCTCCCACACCAGTCAGAAAGGAGAACTTTATTGATTACAAGGGGTAGGGAAAACTAGGGTACAGGATTGAGCAATATCTTAGGAATCCTAAAGAGCAAACAGTGTGGCTGCGGTAGCCTTTTGATCACGCATCTGTGTTACTGCCAGCAAGATATCTAATCCGATTGAGTAGCTTACTCCCAAGCATCTTCCAGAGGCCGGTTGAGTTTCCCCTCTGGAGTCGTGGGGTGAGAGAGAGCTGGGTCCCGATGGCAAGGCTTCTCTGTCTCCCCTGCTTTGCTGCTGCTTCACCTCATGGCCGAAGAGAGAGAGCCTCCTTCCCCCCCCAACTTATATAGCCCCCGTGACCTCATTCACCTGGTCCGGTGGAGGTCAGCCCCAGTTGGCCATCAGCCAACCAATTTGAAATACATCACCTGTTACCAGGCAGATTCCAGCTCCCCAGGTAGATGCCCCTCACCCAGGTGGCTGATGCCAGTCCCGTGGGCAGAGGGAGCAGGTCCCCCCTCCCTCAGGACTGCAGCCAGCTCATAGTTTCATAGTAGCTAGAGTCGGAAGGGACCTGAGCAGATCATCTAGTCCGACCCCCTGCCTTGGCAGGAAAGAGCACTGGGGTCAGATGACCCCGGCAAGGTGCTCATCTAACTTCCTTTTAAAAATCCCCAGGCTAGGAGCCTGCACCACTTCCCCTGGAAGCGGGTTCCAGGCCCTAGCCGCCCTGACTGTGAAGTAGCGCCTCCTAATATCTAATCTAAACCTACCCTCCGCCAGCTTGTGACCGTTATTCCTGGTCACTCCTGGCAGCGCACGGGGGAACAGGGACTCCCCCAATACCTGCTGATCCCCCCTGACCAGTTTGTAGCAGGCCACAAGGTCCCCCCTTAACCTTCTCTTGTGGAGGCTAAACAGGTTCAGGTCCCGCAGCCTCTCCTCATAAGGCCTGCCCTGCTGACCCCTGATCATACGAGTGGCCCTCCTCTGGACTCTTTCCATATCGTCCACGTCCCTCTTGAAGTGTGGCGCCCAGAACTGGACACAGTACTCCAGCTGCGGCCTGACCAGTGCCGTATAGAGGGGGAGGATCACCTCCCTGGACCTGCTCGAGATGCATCTGTGGATGCATGACAGGGTGCGGTTGGCCTTCTTGACTGCCTCCCCACACTGCCGGCCCATGTTCATCGTGGAGTCAATGACGACTCCAAGATCCTTTTCCATCTCCGTGCTGGCAAGAGGGGAGTTCCCCAACCTGTAAGTGTGGTGCTGGTTCTTCCTCCCCATGTGCAACACCTTGCACTTATCCGTGTTAAACCCCATCCTGTTCTCATCCGCCCACCGTTGCAACCTGTCAAGGTCAGCTTGTAGCCTATTGCACCCTTCTAGTGCACCCACATCCCCCCACATCTTAGTGTCATCAGCAAACTTGAACAGGGTGCTTTCTACCCCCTCATCCAAGTCACTGATGAAGATGTTGAACAGTGCGGGCCCGAGGACCGAGCCCTGCGGAACCCCACTGCCCACGTCCTTCCAGGTCGAGAAGAACCCATCCACTACCACCCTCTGGGTGCGGCCCTCTAACCAGTTGGCTACCCATTTGACCGTGTGGGCATCGACACCACAGTCTCCCAGCTTTTTGATGAGGACAGGGTGAGAGACAGTGTCGAAAGCCTTCCGGAAGTCCAGAAAGACTACATCCACAGCAACCCCTGCGTCTAATGATTTGGTGACCTGATCGTAAAAGGCCACCAGGTTGGTCTGACAAGACCTGCCACTGATGAACCCATGTTGGTTGCCCCTGAGCATGCATTCCCCCGCAAGGCCCTCCTGGATGTGTGCCAGGAGAATTTTTTCAAAGAGCTTACCCGGGATTGAGGTAAGACTAACTGGCCTGTAATTTCCCGGGTCCTCTTTTTTTCCCTTTTTGAAGATAGGGACCACATTGGCCCTCTTCCAGTCCTCCGGCACCTTGCCAGAGCACCACGAGTGCTCATAGAGCCGCGCCAGGGGTCCCGCAATGACCTCGGCCAGTTCCTGTAGAACCCTAGGGTGAAGATCGTCCGGACCAGCGGACTTGAACACGTCCAGCCTCTCCAGAAGTACCCTAACTAACTCCTCGCTAACCCCTGGCCCAGGCGTGTCTCTCCCGGGGCCCGAGGGGGGCCCAGCAGGCAGGTGGCTGAACTGGTCCCTACTTAGGAAGACAGAGGCAAAGAAATCGTTAAATATGTTAGCTTTGTCATCTGGCATGACGACTAAGTTGCCCATCGTGTCCTGCAGGGGCCCCACATTACCCGGGACCCTCTTTTTACCCCCTATGTATTTGAAGAAGGACTTCTTATTGTCCTTAATCCGGGAAGCTAGTCCTATCTCCATCTCTGCCTTGGCCTTCCTGACTGCCCCCCTACATCCTCGGGCGACTGTAACATAGTCCTTCTTGGTGATGACCCCATCCCTCCATTGGGTGTATGCCTCCCTTTTAGCAAGGAGACATTCCCGGATGCTCTTAGTGAGCCATGGGGGTTTATGTGCCCTCCTGCTCCCTTTGACCCTTGTTGGGATTACCACCCTTTGGGCATGGAGGATCGTCTCCTTAAGGAGCAACCACTCACCTTGGACATCTGGCTCCCTTCCCCTCTGGGTCCTCAGCGCTTCCCCAACGATCCTCCTTAGCTTGTTGAAGTCAGCCCTCCTAAAGTCTAGGGCTGTTGCCTTGCTGCAGCCCTTTGCCACCTTACGCTGGATGGTGAATTCCAGCAAGCGATGATCACTGTCTCCCAGGTGGCCCATCACCCGCAGCCCCCTCACCAGGTCATCACCCGTGGCCAGCACCAGGTCCAACAAGGTGTCTCCCCTGGTGGGGCTGTGCACCTCCTGGGTTAGATGGAGGTCCTGCACTCTGGCTAAGAACCGACGTGAGCGATCAGACTTGGCCTACTGTAGCTGCAGTGGCAGTCCTGGTGGGCCATGCCTCGACCCAACCGGAGAGCTGGTCTACCATGACAAGTAAAAACTTATGATGTCCGGACCGTGGGAGCTCGGCAAAATCAATCTGCCATGCTTGTCCAGGGTACGCTGCCCAGGGTCTACCTCCCATTCAAAAGCAAACAATTTTTGACTCTTTCAGTGAAGGGGAATGGAGAAGAAAGCATCTTTCAAATCTAGCACTGAAAATATTTCAGCTTCCCCCGGTACTTGTGTCAAAATCGTGTGTGGGTTCGGGCCTACAGGGTGGTCTGAAAGGACCTTCTTATTTACTGCTCGCAGGTCTTGGACCAGTCTGTATGAGACCCCATCTGCCTTCAGCACTCCAAGAACGGGGGTATTATATGGTGAGGACCCTTCCACTAGCCATCTGTACTTCCTGTATTTCTCTATTAGCAGCTTGAGTCCAACTCTGGCCGCTCGGCTGAGTGGATACTGTTTTACCCGAACGGGCCCCTCCCCATCCTTGAGTATGATCCTTACCGGGGAGACCGACTTAGCTCGCGCAGGGGTTCCATCAACCCATACCGAAGGGTCTACTCCAGTCATGTGATCTTCTGGACTTACTGCAGGGCATCGGTCCTCCAGGAGAGCCATCTGATAGTTCGAGCTCTGCTTGACAGGTAGCTGGACCACCATCTGATCGTTTCTGAAAAATATCTCAGCTTGCAGTTTTGTGAGTAGGTCCCGCCCAAGGAGTGCAACCGGGCAACTTGGAGAATATACAAAGGAGTGCTCAAGCAAATGGTCCCCCACTTTGGTGAGGAATGGCTTACAAACGGGGAGTCGGGATTGCGTTCCCTCAATCCCTTCCACAAGTACATGCTGCTCACTGGTTCCTGCACAGGGGTTTTTTTCTGGAATCATTGAAAATGTAGCCCCAGTGCCAACCAAGGCTTCAAAGTCTCTGCCACCAACCCTAATGGTTACCATGGGATCTTCTCGGGCTCCAACCCAAAGGGTAGTGGTCTTAGATCCCCGTCCCCTTCATTCTGTGTCCTCACCCTTTTCCTCTGCCCGCATGAGGTGACCTCTCGGTTCCCCCTCTCTCTTCTCCTTCAACTTTGGGCATTCCCTCTTCCAGTGTCCTTTCTCCCTGCAGTAAGCACAAATGTCTGCTCCCACTCTTTCTCCTTTCCCTTTCTGCATCCCAGCCTTTCCAGGGTTACCTCCAGTTATAGCAGCTGCCAGCGCTGCCATCTGTCGCTGAGCCTTTTTATCCTCCTTGCGCTCCTGCGCTTGCTCACGATTCCCATATACCATATATGCAATTTCCACCAGCTCTGAAATCGGTTTCCCAGCACCTCCCTCAGTTTTCTGTAGCTTCCTACGAATATCAGCATTGGATTGACCAATAAACATAAGATTTACCATGCGTTGATTATCTGGGGCTTCTGGATCCAGATCCGAAAACCTGCGGAACGCCTCGTACAGCCTCCCGAGGAAGGCTGAGGGATCCTCTTCTTTTCCCTGTCTCACTTCATACAATTTAGACAGATTAGTAACCCGAGGCACTGCCTTCCCCATTGCTTCTGCTATAATCCCCAGATACCGTGCACTCAGCTCTCTGCCTTCGGCAGTGTGATTATCCCATCTCGGTTCCTCAACAGGGCAGGTATCACGCAAGGTACGACCAGCAGCTCCCTCCGCTTCTACCCTGGCTGCTGCAATGCGCTCTGCCGTCCCCAACACTAATCTCCTCTCCTCGGGGGTCAGGAGGGTTTGGAGCATCATCTGGACATCAGCCCAAGTGGGTCGATGGGTTTGCCCAATGGATCGAAACAGGTCCCTCATCTTTTCAGGATCTTCACGAAAAGAGGGGCTCTGATTCTTCCAGTTAAATAAATCTGAAGTACTAAATGGGGTGTAGACAAAAGTTGTATTGCCCCTCTCTCTGATAACCTCTCGCATCGGGCAGTTCAGCACCGGCCGTGATTCTACAGTCTTCCGCAAATAATAGCCCTTATTCCCTGATTCAGATGGGGCACTTGGCTGAGGCACATGCTCTGAATCATTAGGTATGCTTTGGTACGCCGGTGGTGGTTTCCCTGAGGGAGGGAGCGGTGGTGCAGAGGGACTGGATCCTGAGGAGGTGCCTGATTCATCCCCGCTACTCATTAGGGTGACAGGAGAATGAGCCTGGTACTCGGCTAATTCAGGATCCCTCCCCCCCTCATCAGACTCAGGGAGTACAGGCGGTCCTCCTCGAGTCTTTCCTTTAACAATCATCACATGAGACTTTACTAAACATTTCTTAATCCCAGGTGGCTGATTTTGAACCACTCCCAACCAACAATCTATATAAGGAAATTGATCCCAATGTCCATCCTGCATAACTATTTCATGGATAGCTATCACTTCTTTTACTACAAAGGATCCTTTCGGGATCCAGTGGACCCCGAATGTTGGCCACTCGAGTTGACAAAACTTAATTAAATCATCCTTTTTCATCTTCACCCCATAATCTGCCTGCTTTGTAAATTTGCTAAAGTTCCGTAAAACACAACCCAAAGGAGTACCCGAGCTTTCTACACGGGAGCTACCTGCACCCATTTTAATGCCCACAAGAGTGCGCCCAACGCACACCAAATACCAAAAGATCCTAGCCACAGACCGTTCGCAAAAGCATGTCTTACACACACCAAATACTGGGCCAAAAAAATCCCCCGGTACAAAACCAAATCGAACAAGTCTTTGCCCCTGGATCCAGAAACCAAATTTGGCAAGGGAATTCATATACTCATTCAGGTATCCTAGAGATCTTGATCAAAATGCTGGAATGTGTGTCTGGTGTCCTCAGAAACCAAAAATTTTGCACAGGTAGCCTTTAACCTCCCGGGTATCCCGACTCATGTCTCAAGCCCCCTGGGTGAGCCCAAAAAGGCGGCTCGGTGTGCAGTCCCCGTGGTGGCAGGGACGATCTTGTCACTGGGTCCCGGGGTGGTCCAAAGAACTCCTGCCTGGCTTGCCAATTGATGCACAAATGCTGTTCGTTTCCTTGGAGGCATGCAGAGATCACAGACACACAAACATCAGCCGGTACAAAAGGATGTATTTGTTTGCAAACAAGGTCAGAGTGGGGCACTGATGCCCAAATCAGCTTCTGACAAACTAATTGTGTTTGCAAGCAGAATTTATCTTCTCTCTCCTGAGCACGTGTTCCAGACACTGGAACTCTTACAGCTATTTCCGTTTCATACAAGCATACATGTAGTTACATCATTACATACATCGCATGTATAGTATAATTAGCTACTTAAGTATGCGGGGCGGAGAGATGAATATGCAACAGTTCATTAAGCATGCTCAAAACCACAACAGTTCACTAACAGTTCATACCCCAAGGCCACAGGCAGTTGAATTCTAGCTTCTGTAATCAGCATGAGAAAGGCTAAGGCGGGTGAGGGGCAGAAAGGAGCCTTGGGCAGTATTTCTTTCTTATCAGGTGCAAGATGCAAGCTGCACATTCCTAACAATATTCCATTTCTAACACCTCCACGAAGCCCTTCGTAAGGCTCAGGCATTGGCTGCTGTGCAGGGTCCCTCTTCTGCTCCCTGCCCCTGTGCTGACACAGCACAATGCGGGTACCAGCCTGGGGGCCTTCGTTAAGGCCGGGCACGGTGTACCCCCAGTCACCCTGGCCAGGCTCTCTGCAACCCAGGCTTGTGGCCCCTCTGTCAGCCTCGTGGTTCTAACTGTCCACACGCCTGCGCTCTCTAGGCCCCTTCTGGACCCGCCACGGAGACAGTCGCCTCACCCCCTTCCCCTTCCCTTTCGCCTTTCCCATCCCCTTTATGGGGCATTGGGTCTTGTCTACCAGGACCCTGACTCTGGCAGCTCCCTCCTCTTCCTCTCTCTTCTGCTCTGAGCTCCCCTCAGCCCAGGCCCTCTCCACGAGGCCCCTCAGGCCCAGCCCATCCCTGTGCAGGCTGGGCCCCTCTAGCACACAGGTGCAGTCGCCATGGCCCCAGCCCCTGAATCAAGGCCACCGCCATGGAGCTGGTTCCCAGGGGCCAGCAAGAGCTGCCTGTCTGCCCAGGATCTGTTTGTCTGTCCAGGTGCTTGGATGGACCCTGTCCCAGCAGGCATCAGGATGGGATTGGGATGATCTGGGATCTTCCCTGTCTGCCAGCGGGTGGCCCTGTCGCCCCATGCATCCCTGCTTCCTTTCCAACCAGGGGGCTTCTACCTGGGGGGGGGGCAGGGCAGGCTCCCTAGGTCTTTCTGGCAGTAACAAGCCTGTCTGGTCTCAAGCCCTGAGTCCAGTCCCACTGGGCCCTGGCATTTCTCTGTTGGAAGAAACCCCATTGTCAGGAAAGGTGAGATGGCAGCTGTGAGAGCCAATGTAACAGCTCTCACTCTGCTCACACCCACGGAGGAAGCAGAGAGCAGCACACACATACAGGTATGCCCCTTTGTGTACACGCTTCTCTGCTCACACTCCTCTCCTTCCTTTCCAGCCTCCCAAACACCCCAGGCACCCCAAAACCACCCTTCCCCAGCCCCTGTAGGGGAGAGGGTCAGGGAGCGTTGCTCTAGAGGAGTCCTGCTTCAGTGCCTTCCCTGGAGGCCCCACACCTGCCCAGGAGAGACAGGAGCTGGGGAAATGTGTCTGGACTGACCCCACGCAGCCTCCTGGATGCTCTCAAGACTCAACCTCAGCCCCCAGGATCCACTGCCTGCTGCTGACACCAAAGGCAGGGCTGGGGTCCTGTGCCGAGCTGTCATTGTTGTCCCCACCTGCCCTCGAGACAACTGCTTCTGGATGACACCCAGCATTTCCCACACCAGCCCCAGAGCCCTGCACAACAGAGCTGTCTATGCCAGGAGCTGCTCCATGCCTTGCTGCCAGGATGGCCGAGAGCTTGATGTACACTGAATGGCAGGTCACCAAGCCTGCCCCAGGGTGGAGCACAAGCCCCTGGGTGCAGGGGACAGGTAGGAGCAGGGGACACAGCCAGATGCTGGGTGGTCAGGGCTGGACCCCACACACTCACACCCCCTGGGACCAGAAGCAGAGCAGGGCAGGGGGCAAGGGGCAAGGGGCTGCTTAGCATCAGGGAAGAGCAGGGCTGGCAGGGCCTTCAGGAGATCCCATCTAGTCCAGCCCCTGCTCCAGGCAGGATCAGCCCTGTGCAAACCACCCTAGATTCATGCCTGTCTGACCTGGTCCTAGCACTGCACAATCAACCTGGCTGCACAATGACTGGGCCCCCCAGCACTGAACCTGCCAGAGGTGAAGCTGGGGGGGAAGGTTGGGTGCTAAAAAGTCCCTCCCCCCACCCTGTGTGGCCACCAGAAAAGCTCTGGAGTCTGGGAGCAGGAAGCAGAGCCAGCCCTCAGTCCTCTCCCTGCAGACCCAGAGCTGCCAGTCTGTGCCCCTCCCATGCAGTGGTCTCAGTGCCTTTCATCTTTCCCATCCACACTGAGTGTGGATCTCAGCTTCAGTCTCCTGCTGCTGGGCGCACCTAGGATCAGGAGCGGGTGGGCTGGAGGATAGGGGTCTGTCTGGGACACGATGGAAGAGGTCAGCCTGGGCAGAAACACATGCCAGAAGTGCCATAGCAGCAGCAGGATCCAGCCCAGGGTCACTCACCAGGGCAGCTTCACGGGACTGGACATGGGGCATCCCCAAGCTGACCTGGGAGCTGCGGTCAGTGCTTGGAGTCAGAGCACCGGGTCCAGGAGGAGGCTGGGCCAGACTTACCACCAGGAACCCACGGGCAGAGACCAGGAGCTAGGAGGAGGGATGGGCAGCCCCCACCCCAGAAGAGCTCCTTTCACTGCACCCATCTGGGCCCAGCTGTCCCTGCACTTCCCCTTCTCATTCTCCTTTTGCTTACGGTCTCTTTCTGGCCAGTTTCCATGCAATAAAAATACCCTGCAAGTAGGGGTGAATTAATGCACAGGCTCGCAGGGCCGCTGCCAGTCAGGGCACCCCTGGGAAAAATGCAGAGGGGAGACTAGTGGGACCAGGCAGGGAAGGAGCCATAGGGCAAGCCAAGGGCAAGCCCAAGGGCTTCACCTGCAAAGTGTGGGGCAAGGTAAGTGCAGCGCCAAGCTGGGGCTGAACAAGGGGGACTGAGGCCACGGGGAGCCGGGGAACGGGGTATGTGGCTGGCCCGGGGGGCGCGGGGTGGCTCAGAGACCCCTCCACACAGCAGCCCACGCTGCCCCCAAGGTCAGCAGGCAGAGCCCTGTTTCATAGTTTCATAGTTTCTAGGGTCAGAAGGGACCTGAACAGATCATCTAGTCCAACTCCCTGCCATGGCAGGAAAGTGCTGGGGTTAAATGACCCCAGCACGGTGTTCATCCAGCCTCCTCTTAAAGCCCCCAGGGCAGGAGCCAGCACCACTTCTCTTGGAAGTTGGTCCCAGATCCTAGCCGCTCTGACCGTGAAGTCGCACCTCCTGATATCTAGCCTAAATCTCCCCTCTGCCAGCTTGTGACCGTTATTCCTGGTCACTCCTGGTAGTGCTCAGGGGAACAGGGACTCCCCCAATGCCTGCTGGTCCCCTCGGATTAGTTTGTAACAGGCCAATAGATCCCCCTCAGCCTTCTCTTGTGGAGGCTGAACAGGTTCAGGTCCCATCACCTCTCCTCGTAGGGCCTGCCCTGCTGCCCCCTGATCATGCGAGTGGCCTCCTCTGACCCCTCTCCATGTTGTCCACATCCCTCTTGAAGTGCAGCGCCCAGAACTGGATGCAGTACTCCAGCTGCGGCCTGACCAGTGCCGCATAGAGGGCGAGGATCACCTCCTTGGACCTGCTCGAGATGCATCTGTGGATGCATGACAAGGTACGGTTGGCCTTCCTGACCGCGTCCCCACACTGCCGGCCCATGTTCATCTTGGCATCAATGATGACTCCAAGATCCTTTTCCGCCTCTGCACTGATGAGAAGGGAGTTCCCCAGCCTGTAGGTATAGCGCCAGTTGTTCCTCCCCAGGTGCAGCACCTTGCACTTGTCAGTGTTGAATCCCATCCTGTTCTCATCTGCCCACCCCTGTAACCTGTCTAGGTCCAAAGGTAGCCTATTGATCCCTTCTAGAGTGCCCACATCCCCCCACATCTTAGTGTCATTAGCAAATTTGAGCAGGTGCTTTTTACCCCCTCGTCCAGGTCACTGATGAAGATGTTGAACAGTGTGGGCCCGAGGACCGAGCCCTGCGGGACCCCACTGCCCACGTCCTTCCAGGTTGAGAAGGACCCATCCACTACCACCCTCTGGATGCGGCCCTCCAGCCAGTTGGCGACCCATGCTTAGGGGCAACCAACACGGGTTCATCAGTGGCAGACCAACCTGGTGGCCTTCTACGACCAGGTCACTAAATCCTTAGACGCAGGGTTAGCAGTGGACATAGTCTTCCTAGACTTTTGGAAGGCCTTCGACACTGTCTCTCATACCGTTCTCATTAGAAAGATGGAGGCAAAGAAATCATTAAACATGTTGGCTTTGTCATCTGGTGTGAAGACCAAATTTCCCAATGCGTCCTGCAGGGGCCCCACATTACCCGGAACCTTTTTACCCCCTATGTATTTAAAGAAGGACTTCTTATTGTCCTTAATCCAGGAAACTAGTCCCAGTCCCATCTCTGCCTTTGCCTTCCTGACTGCCCCCCTACATCCCCGAGCGACTGCAGTATAGTCATCCCTGGGGATGGCCCCTCCTTTCCATTGGGTGTGCGCCTCCCTTTTAGCTAGGAGACATTCCCGGATGTTTTAAGTGAGCCATGGGGGCTTGTGCGCCCTCCTGCTCCCTTTGATCCTCATTGGGATTACCTTCTTTTGGGCTTGGAGGATCATCTCCTTAAGGAGCGACCGCTTTCCTTGGACACCCGGCTCCCCTCAGCGCTTCCCCAACTATCCGCCTTAGCTTGGTGAAGTTTGCCCTCCTGAAATCTAGGGCTGCTGCTTTGCTGCTGGCCTTTGCCACCTTGTGCTGCATGGTGAATACCACCAGGCGATGATCGCTGTTGCCCAGGGGGTCAAGCCCCCGCAGCCCCCGCACGGGGCCGTCCCTGTGGCCAGCACCAGGTCCAACAAGGCGTCTTCCCGGTGGGGCTGTGTACTCCTGGGTTCGATGGAGGTCCTGCACTCTGGCCAAGAACCTACGTGAGCGTTCAGATCTGGCTGACTGCTCTTCCCAGCAGATGTCTGGAAAGTTCAGGTCCCCCATGACTACCATGTCCTTGGACCTAACGACCTCCGTGAGCTGACCTAAGAATTCCTGATCAAGCTCTTCCCGGTGGTTGGGTGGTCTGTAGTAGATCCCCACTATTAAGTCTCTTTACCCTTGACTGCCTTGTTCTCTAACCCAAAGCACCTCAGAGTGCCCTTCCTCTGATTCTTTATTAATTGATGAAGATGGGTATTCCTCCTTAATATAGAGTGCCACGCCCCCGCCTTTCCTCCCTGTCCTGTCCCTCCTGTACAGCTCATAGCCCTTGACATTCACCGCCCAGTCATGCGTTGAGTCCCACCACTTTTCAGTGATCCCCACTATGTCCGGGCTGGTGTCAGCCAGCAGGAGACTCAGTTCCTACTGCTTGTTTCCCATGCTACGAGCATTTGTGTAGAGGCATTTGAGGCCTCCTGTGGATGCGGGCACTGGCTTCCTAATCACAGCATTGCCCTGGCCCCTGTCGCTTACCTGGGTATACGTTTTGCTCATTGGCCTAGGCTGGACTGTACTTGTGGGTGTTGTTTGGTCTGGCAGTCCGATGATTCCTCCACCCTCGTCTTCCCCTTCCCCAAATGAGCCTAGCTTAAAGCCTGCTGGAGGAGGTCCACCAACCTAGAAGAAAACACATGCTTGCCTTTAGGGGAAAGGTGGAGCCCATCCCATCCAAGCATGTCTCTTGTCGTGATGTGCCGGTCATGATTGAGGAAGCCAAAGCCCACCTGTTCCCTGATCCCAGCTGCTGTCCCTCTCTCCTAGTGCCCAGCCAAGGCAGGAGGGGCCCCTGATGCCAGCTTCTCCCATTTCTTGGAGTCTCAGACCAGCAGAGACTCTCCATACCTGAAGAAGAGTGACTGCACCTGAAAGCTTGCCAAGAACTTTCTTCCAACTACTCATTTGGTCCAATAAAAGATATCACATCTACCCCAAAAACCTGGCCTGCCATTTAAAATTCAGGCCACCTGGGCTGTGGGGCTTGCTCTTTGGTTTTTCCCCTGGGTCCCCTGCAGAGGGGAGGGGGATGCTGTAATTCTTGATGAAGCTTGAGGTCAAGTGGTACAGAGAGCCAGGGTTTCAGGTCCAGGAGCCATGTGGGGTTTGGACTGGGAGTCCAGGGCAGGATCTGGAAGCTCACCCCCACAGCTACTCAGCCAGGAGCAAAGATCGCTGCTCCTCAGCAGCTCTGCAGAGATACATCAATGCACTGAATAAGCCCTTTGCAATGCAGAGGGAACCGGTGCCCCCAGCAGACTGTGACAGCAAGGGAGATGATGCACCCAAATCCCCAGGGACTAACCTTTTTTGGGTCGAGACACCCCCACTCTTGGACTGTCAGGCCTGGGGTCGAAGTAGACCCCAGTAGAGGTAAGGGTGATACAGGGTATACTTTGCTTGACTGTATGTTGTGTTCTGGTGTTTGACTCTGTAATAAATCTGGGGTTTGTGTTCATACTGCTGGTGAGAACAGGGTTGTTGGTTGTATTGGACACCCTGGTAATTCATTTAGTGTTTCCCAGGTAAAATGTGTGGGGGCTTGAGCCAAGGTAAAATATATTTAATACCCCAAAATTGAACCTGGCCCTTGTTGCTGTTGCTCAGCAAAAGGGTTATGCACACAGGCATCCCCCAGTAGCTGCCCTGTCACTGGGACTTGCACATCTCTAAACCCCCCATCCCATGCCTGGGGCTGTGTGCACTGCTCCCACCACCCTTAGGTGACCAGGCTGGAAAGGCAACGTGCTGGCCACGGGCCCCTTGTCTGTGCACACCCATCCCATGTGCCCAGGAAAAGGTGGGCAGGCCAGCTGAACCCACTTCCCCCACAAGACCTCCTACCCCAGCTCTAGCCCCTGGCCCAAATCAGACCCTTGGTCCAGTGGTCCTAGCCAGCACTTGGACTGCACCTCGGAGGAGGCAATCGGTGAGCAACAGGTGTGTGACACCTAGGGACCTAGAAATCACAGTGCACCTCCAACATAGGTTTGGGCCTTGCAGAGTTGCTGGGTGGAAAGGTGGTGGCGGGTTGCAGGTTGAAGGACAGTGACGTGACCCACTTGCTGGTTGCCGCCAATACCTTCGTCTTGCTGTCCCTTAAGTCCTTGCACTGGGAGAACTGGTTGAGGTGGGGTGGCATCTCCCTGGTCTTGGCACCTGTCTTGGGCTGTGGGGCAAGAACATCTCCGGCTGGCTGCGGGAGAGGTGCTGGTCTGCTCCAATTGATGCAGCCAAAGTTGCACTTGTCTTTTGTGAGGTGCATCAGCTGCAGACTTGTCCAGGACTCCCAGGTCTGTGTCCGTGGTGCTGCCGTACCTCTGGGGTCTCCCTCACCTGGCCCTGCTGCCCTGGATGCATTCAGACCCATCCAGCTGCCTAGTAAAGGGCCTGGGGTGAGCTTTGGGGCTGGATAACCCATTTGGCTGGGAGAGAGGAGAGAGGAGCTGTGGTGCACCATGCTGGAGAAAAAGCAGCAACCACAGCTCAGCACCGGATAAAGCAGAGAGAAGGTGAACCGCAGGCTGTGGGGGATCTCCTGCTCTTTCTCTGCTAGGAAACCTCATGCATTTCCTCGCCCTTTGTGGCAACAGCAATGCTCCAGCCCTGCTGCAGAAACTGTGATGGTCTCTAGTGACTGTGCACAAATATCTGTGCTCTGGGTGTGGGGGGCATGGGTGGTGGAGGGGGTCTGTGTTGGAGAGGCTGCCTCGTGCCCAGACAACTGTCAGTAGTGATGGGGATATGGCCTGCATTTGAGAGGGTCCTTTTCCCTCCCTGCCATCCAGCAATAGGCCCCAGAGCCCAAACACAGTCCAGGAGACCCCACCATTTCACCTGTGCCTTGGTGCCCCGGGCCCAGCTTCACCAAGGCCTGAGGGCAGCTGCCTGGCCCAAAGGTTGTTGCTGCTGGGATCTCCCCAGGAGGACAAAGACCATCAGACCCAAGCAGGCCAGAGCTCACTGGCGTTGGAGTCAAAAGAGGGGCAGAGGGAAGAGCTGTGCCCCAGAGCTCAGGTCTTGGTGCCCAAGGGGCCCTGGGCTCACCCTTGCCTGAGCCTGAACCAGGGGTAATTCTAAAGGGTGTCAGAGATGGTACCTCCAGCCCCTGCCCCACTATGCCTGGGGCAGCCCCAAACCTGCCTGCAACTTCCCAGGCTTGGGCTGAGACAGCACAGCCTCCTGGCTGCTCTTGGCCCCCATCTCCCTGCCATTGCAGGGCTGGGGCTGCAGGCACCAGTGGCTGGGCCATGGCCCCGCTTTTGGCTGAGCTTGGCTGCCCTCACCTGTGGTTGACGTCACTTCTGCTTTTGGCTGGTGCTCCAGAACTTCCTCTGCTTAATCCAGCAGCCCTGCAAGGCTGAGCCACTGGCACCGTGATCTTTTCTGTGGCCCATGGCCGGGATGTATGAGTCCTTGCGGTTTTCCAAAGCCACCCCAGGACAGAGCGCGACCCCCCAGGCACAGGGGGAAGGTAGGATCCAGAACCCCTTGACCACCTGGTCCTGCCCCAGCCCCAGCCCCAGCCCCAGCCCCACACCCTGACCAGCCTTTGTGTTTGCAGCACCCCCAGGCCCATATGAGGCCAACAGCACTTGCAACAGCGTCTACGAGACTCTGCAGCTGGGCCCGGTGGTTAAGGGGCTGGCTGGGCATGGGGCCCAGCAGGGCAGAGGTGAGTGTGATGGCAGGAGAAGCCTGAAGCAGAGCTCACAGCCAGCTTTAGTGTGCGAAGATAAAAGGTGCTGGGGGAAGTTCATGGGGGGGAACGGACAGGCAGCTCTGGGCGTGCCGGGAGAAGGTTGAGGGCTGGGCTCTGCTTGTTGTGCCCAGGTTGCAGGGCAGAGGGGGTTTGTGGCCATCACAGGCTCCAAGGCTTTGTTGGTAGCCATGTGGGCCAGGAAGGAGTGCTCCTTCTGGATGCTGCAGGCATCACAGTTTCCTTTGCCACCCTCAGAGGCTCTGGGTGCTGCTGCAAAGAGGAGTTGGGCCGTGCGGGTCCGAGTGCAGGCAGGGCTGGAGGCACTGCGCATACTTGCCTGTTCAGACACACTCATGCAACCGTTCATAGGCAGCAGCTTCCTGTGTCCAATGCTGCCACCTTTTTTGCAGCCCAGGCTGGGGCTGGTGACAGGGCTGTGCCAATGCTCCTGCTGAGAACAGCCCCACAGGGTCCTGGCTGCAGGGTCTTGCTTTAAGGCTGCAGTGGGGGCAGAAAGGGCTGGGGCAGGTGTAGGGGGAGGATGTTGTTACTCCCAGACCCTGCCTGCCCTTGCAGAGCTGCTTGCTGGCAGTGCTGGGGCAGGAGGGGCTTCAGGCCTGCTGCCCAATTCCTTGGTGTAGGGGCAACATGGTGATGGTGCAGGTGCCAGGGCTGGTCCCACATTGCCTCATCTCTTGCAGAGCCCGGGTGGAGCGCACGGCCCCTGCCCCTGTTCCTGCTGGCAGCCTGCCTGGCCCTGCTGGCCACCACCATCACCCTGGGGGCCTGCTGTGAGTAGGGCCCTGATGGGCTGGCAGGGAGCTCAGAGAGGGGAAGATGGGCAGTGCTGGGGGGCAGAGTGGGGGACACAGGGGCTGCCTGGGCAAAGAAATATTACCCCCTCCCCCCACCGGGGCCAGGCAGCTCGGTGGATGGGGATGGTTCCCTGTGTGGTTGTGACTCTGGAGATGTCCCCTAGGGTGACCTGCATGGGGGGGAGGTTTGTCTGGGGAGACCCAGCAGTAGGGGCAGCACCCATGGGAGGGGCTGTCCAGCAGGGTCCTGGTTTGTGTCCTAGATCTGGGCTGGCCACAGTGCCCAGCTGCCTGCAGGCACCTGCCCAGCTCCCACCAGCTCATGCCCTGGTGCTGCTTTGGGAGACTCCCGCCAGCTACACCGTCTCTGTGGCCCCAAGGTTTGGGTGGTGGTGTGAGCACAGTGGGGTCTTGCCGCTGCGGAGGTGGCAGCACTCAGCTGGGGGTGCCAGGCCTTGCTCCTGGTGCTGATGGCCCCATGCCTGCAGACTGGCATCAGGGGCAGTGGCTGCAGCAGGTGGGCATGGTGCTGGTGCAGGCCCAAGCAGAACTTGCACAGACCCAAGCAGAACTTGTGTACATGCAAGAGCAAGCCTGGGTCCTCCAGGAGCAGTTAAGCACATCTGAGAGTGCCCAGGCCAATGCACGGCTCTGCCACATCACAGGTAACCCAGGGCAGGGCAGGGTGGGAAGCGGGACACCCCCAGGGCTGGTGGTGGTCCTGGGCCCAGTCCTCATGGGGAGCAGGCAGGAGGGAACCCCAGTGTCCCCAGTGGCCTGGTTCCCCAGGACTTTCCATCCCTCCTGCCTCTCCTGCTGCCCCGCAGCCTGGACACTGCCTGGCTCCCACCATGTCTGCTGGGCTGTGGGCAGAGACAATGGTTCCTGGGAGGGCCCTTGTGCCTGGGGCTCCATAACACCCCCAGCAGCATCCCGTGGGCCTGACACGGGCTTGTATGTGACCACCTGCCTGTGCCCAGACTGCTGCCCAGAGACCTGGGTGCTGCACCGCGGGAAGTGCCTGTTCTTTTCCAAGGAGGAGAAGACCTGGTTGGAAAGCAAACAGGCGTGTGAACGAGAGTCCTCCTGGCTCCTCGTCCCCTCAGACTGGGACCACACAACCATGCCGGTACGGGGCTGTGGGGCTGGAGGAGCACTGCGAACGCCTGGTGGAGGGCAGGGAGGCAAGGGCAGGGAGCAGGGAGGAGGCGCAGAGAGGGTCAGGGCAGAGCTGGTGCCGCAGGAGCCAGCGTCTCCTTCCCGCTGGAGGGGAGGGTCTGGGCACAGCCTGGCAGGTGTAGGCAGCACCAAGGCTGTGCCTGGGGCAGCTGAAGGGAAGAAACAGGCTGGAGCAGAGGTAGAAAGGCTGGAAACCTCCTGCCGGTGCAGTGGCCTCAGAAGTTGGAGCAGCCGACAGCCCTTCACGTGCCCCTTCCCAGCCCTGCCGGCTAGCCCCAGTGCCCGGGGCCCCCTGAGAGCTGTGCCCACGCATCGGGGTCTCCCTGCCCTGCGGCCATTTCACAGCTGTCATGACTTCCCTAGAGCTTTCTTGCCCACATGGATGCCCTGTACTGGATTGGACTCCAGTGGAGATGGGACTTGAAGACCCAGTCAGATCACTGGCAGTGGGTGGATGGCTCCCTATACAAATGGTAAGTTGGCACCGAGCTCCTAGCCTAGAAACTCCTTGCACCCCTTTCCTGAGCACCAGCGCGGGGGTGTGGGGAGCTCCCTGTCAGCCCACTGCAGTGCAGGCTGTGAGGGGGGTCTGGCTCAGGCCCCTGTGCCAGGTCAGACTGGCCATGGGCTCCTCTGGGTAGGAGCCAGGGCTGAGGCTTCAGCCAGGTGGGCAAGGCCGTGCGGGAACTGGGACGGTCGAGGAGCCTTGATGCAGCATCTGTCATTGCAGGCCCAGGAGTGCAAAAGATCGTGGTTATTTTGGAACAATAGAAAGGGGCAGAATAGAGAGAGGAGGCCAGGTGGATGACAAACACCAATGGATCTGCGAGAAGCCAGCCGTCTGCCCCCAGGGAGCCTCAGGGACCGAACCTGGGGCATGATCACGGGAGGCTACCATGAGTACAAATGCCCATGCCCACAGCATTGCAGCACCAGGGACTTGTGTCTCCTTCCCTCCTCGTCGGCTGGACCCTGCATCCCCCACACTTGGGCCTGGGGTGGGTCTATCTGCCCCACTCGCTCTGCCTCCTGTCTTCAGCTTCGGTGGCTCCAGGGACCAGCTCCCACCTGTGCCAGCATAATCCCCTCCCAGCTCTGAGGACTCAGCATTGCCTGCTCCCCAAACCTCCCAGCAGACAGGGCCTAGCAAGGGCAGTAGGGGCTGCTGACCCTGGAGGCCTGATACAGTCGGACAGGGCAGTATCCCTGACCTGCCCCAAGATCAGCGGTGATTCAGTGCTTGCAGTCACTTGCGTGTGTGGCCTTGAGCTCTGCAGGTTGTAGCTCCCACCCTCCTTCCTGTCTGCTCCATGGGGCCTGGCCACCATGCCAGTTTCTGATGTGCTTATGGGCCAGGGGCGATGCAGAGCCCCTGGGCAGCATGCATGATGCCCATGCGTGGGGCCTGGCAGCGGGACTAAAGGGGAACCTCCCACCCCTTCAGCGCCTGCACCCACTGTGCATTGCTTTCTGCTCCAGGCAACCACGCACCAAACCCCCTGTCCTATACCTGGAGCCTCCTCCCCACAGCACGATCATGTTATTAAACACCAGAGATTGCATTCACCAGTGCAGTGTGTTGTGGGGAGGGAGTGCCAGGGCAAGGGCACTTATGGTCACTCTATTGCATACAAGCCTCCCCTAGTAGCTGCTCCATCGCTGGGACCACCGCGCCTCTAACCTCCCCTTCTCCCACCCCACACACGGAGCTGTACACACTGCTCCTGCCATCCTTGGTCGACCAGGCAGGTGAGGTAACATGCAGGACATGGGCCCCTATCTGTGCACATCCATCCCACTGCCCTGGGCAAAGCGGGGGCCTGGCAACCGAACCTACCTCCCCCACAAGACTTGTGCCCACCTCCCATTTCTAACCCCTGGCCTAATCCAGGACCCTGGGCTCTGGGTTCTTAGCTGGTGAATGAGGCGACCTGATGCTGGATGGGCAGACCCCACAACCCAGCTGTCATGCCCAGGACTAGGGAGAGGCAGACAGTGAGCAGCATGTGTGGGTGGCACCATGGGGGCCAATAAGTCACTGTGCACTTCCACCGTGGGTTTGGGTGTCACGGGGCTGCCCTGCAGGAAGGCAGTGGGGGGCGGCAGGTTGAAGAACAGTGACATGACCCACGTGTTGGGCATATCCAACAGCTTGGTCTTGCCATCCTTCAGGTCCTGGTGCTGGGAGAAATGGCTGAGGTGGGACAGCATTTCCCTGGACTGGGCACTCACCTTGGGCTCTGGGGGCTGCTGTGGGCTGGGGGAGTGCAATGAAACTGTCTGCAACTGGCTGCAGGGGGAGGCACTGGTCTGCTGCAATTGATGCAGCCAAAACTGTGGTCATCTTTTGTGTGGTGCATCATGCTGCAGACTTGTCTTGGCTCTGGCATCCACCAGGACTCCCAGGTCCATATCCATAGTGCTGCCATCTCGACAGGATTCCCTTGACCTGGCGCTGCTGACCTGGGTGCATTCAGGCCCATCTGGCTGCCTAGGAAAGGGCTTGGGTGAGTGTTGGGGCTGGAGAGAGGGCAGAGGAGCAGTGGTGCACAGACTGCCCTTCCTGCTGGCTGGAGAAGATGCTGCAGCTGCCTCAGATCAGCACCTGGTAAAGCAGATGAACTGCAGGCTTTAGGGAATCTCATGCCATTTCTGTGACAGGAAACCTCATGCATTTCCTGGACCATCACAGTGACAGTGACGCTCCAGCCCTGCTGCAGAAACTGGGACTGTCTCTAAAGACTGTGCATAAATATCTGACCTCCTGGAGTGGGAGAGCATGGATGGTGGACGGAGTCTGTGTGGGGGAGGCTGCCCCATGCCCAGAAAACTGTGAGTGGCGAAGGGGACAGGACCTGGTTTCCTGGGTTTGGGCTTAGACAGCACAGCCTCCCGGATGCTCTAGGTCCCCCACCTCCGCCACCAGTCCCCTCCAGGCCTGTCTGTGCTGGGGAGGGCAGGGCCATGACTGCTGGAGCCAGTGGCTGGGACATGGTCCTGCATCTGGCTAAACTTGGCCACCCCTATCTATGGTCGAGGTCACTTCTGCTTCTGGCTGATGCTCCAGAACTTGCTGAGTTTGCTCCAGCAGCCCTGTAAGGCTGAGCCACCTACATCACAAGCTGCTCCATGTCCCACTGCGGAGATGTACAAGGCCCTGCTGTTTTTCAAGCCCCATGCCAGGATGGAGCATGACCCCCTGGGTGCAGGGGGGTGGTGGGCCAGTAGGGGGCGCTCCTGCATTGAGCTGCCCACCTCCCTGCGCCCGACCACCTGCCGGGCTCCGAATGCTTCCCTGGGGGCGCCTTATGCTCGGCCGACCCCTCTCCAGGAGCACACTCGCTAGTCTGGGGGTAACGTCACCCCCACCACCCCAAGAAGGGACTGTCTCGGCCCTGTGTCCTCGGGGAAACACAGGCCTAAGAGTCCGACGGGCACTCGACCTGGTACAGGCACTTGGGGCACTTCCCCAAGTCAAGGGGGAAAAAAGGAAAGTCTCCCTTAGTCCGCAGACCTAAGCGGCCTCTTAGATATAATTTAGACCCACTCCTCAATAAGTCTCCCACACCGGTCACAAAGGAGAACTTTATTGATTACAAGGGGTAGGGGAAACTAGGGTACAGGATTGAGCAATATCTTAGGAATCCTAAAGAGCAAACAGTGTGGCTGAGGTAGCCTTTTGATCACGCATCTGTGTTACTGCCAGCTAGATATCTAACCAGATCGTAAGTAGCTTACTCACAAGCATCTTCCAGAGGCCGGTGAAATTCCCCTCTGTAAGCAGGCGGTTTCTAGCTCGTGAGTTTGGGGGAGAGAGCCAATTTAGATGGTAAAGCTCCTCTGAGTCCCCCGCATGGCTGCTGCTTCACCTCATGGCTGAAGAGAGAGACCGCCTCCTTCCCCTCCCTAACTTATATAGCCCCTGTGACCTCATTCACTGGTCCAGTGGAGGTCAGCCCCAGTTGGCTGTCAGCCAACCAATTTGAAATACATCACCTGTCAGTGGGCAGATCCCAGCCCACCAGGTAGATGCCCCCCACCCAGGTGGCTGATGCCAGTCCCGTAGGCAGAGGGAGCAGGTTCCCCCTCCCTCAGGACTGCAGCCAGCTCAGGTTCCCTAAAGAGACAGGCTGAGGTGTGACTCCTCTGTGCTGGCCCATCTAATCACATTGTCACAGGGCAGAGATTTTAGGGAGAAACAAAGGTGGCTTTCTGCCACAGGGGGCAGGTAGGATCCAGCACCCCTCCCTCACCCAGCCCTGCCTCAGCCCCACGCCCTGACCAGTCCCTGTGTCTGCAGGCCCCCAGCCCCGCCTGAGGCTGATGGCATCAACAAGACCCTCCAGCTGGGCCCAGTGGTAAAGGGGCCAGCCAGGAATGGGGCTCAGCATTGCAAAGTGTGAGGGCAGCAAGAGCCTGAAGCAGAGCTTGTGGTGGGCCAGTAGGGGGCACTCCTGCATTGAGCCATCCACCTCCCTGCGCCTGACCATGTTCCTGGCTCTGAGTACCTCCCTGGGGCACCTCACATCTGGCCGACCCCCTTTCTGGAGCACACTTGCTAGCCTGGGTTTAACGTAGCTGCCACCACCCCGAGAAGGGACAGTCTCGGCCCTGTGTCCAAGGGGAAACACAGGCCTAAAGTCCGATGGATACTCGACCCAGTACAGGCACTTGGGGCACTTCTCTAAGTCTGGGGCAAAAAGTACAGTCTCCCTTAGTCCGCAGACCTAAGGGGTCTCTTAAGCATAATTTAGACCCACCCCTCAATAAGTCTCCCACACCGGTCACAAAGGAGAACTTTATTGATTCCAGGGGTAGGGTGAAAATGGGGTACAAGATTGAGCAATCTCATAGAAATCTCATAGAGCAAAACAGTCTGGCTGAGGTAGCCTTTTGATCATGCATCTGAGTTACTGCCAGTTAGATATCTAACCAAATCTCAAGTAGCTTACTCACAAGCATCTTCCAAAGGCAGGTGAAGTTTCTCTCTGGAGGTAGGCCATTTCTAGCTCGTAAATTTTCGTGGAGAGAGCCAGTTTCAGATGGTAAAGCTCCTCTGAGTACCACACATGGCTGCTGCCCCCTCGTCCTGGGCAGTCTTAACTTATATAGCCTCTGTGACCTCGTTCACCTGGCCCAGTGGAGGCCAGCTCCGGTTGGCTGTCAACCAACCAATTTGAAATACATCACTAGTTGTTGGGCAGACTCCAGCCCACCAGGTAGATGCCCCTCACCCAGGAGACCGATACTAGTCCCGTAGGCAGAGGGAGCAGGTTTCCCCCTCCTTCAGGGATCTAGTCAGCTCAGGTTACCTAAAGAGATAGGGTAAGGTGTGTCTCCTCTGCTGGGCCCATCCTAATCACATTGTCACAGGGCAGAGATTTTTGGGAGAAACAAAGGGGGCTTCCTGCCACAGAGCTCACAGCCAGCTCCAGTGTGCAAGATCAAAGGGGCTGGGAGGAGTTCATGGGTTGGCACGGATGACAGATGCGCACCTCTGGCTGTGTGGGCAGAGGACTGAGGTGTGAGCTTCACTTGCTGTGCCCAGGCTGCATGGCAGAGCAGGGGTGTGTGGCTGTCCCAGGCTCCAGGGCTTTTCTGGTGGCTACACGGGCCAGGAAGGAGTGCTCCCCATCCCCAGTTGCTGCAGGCATCAGGGTTTCCTTTGCCACCCTCAGAGGTGCTGGGCAGTGTGGGTCTGAGCTCAGGCAGGGCCAGAGGCAGTGCACACACATGTTCAGACATGCTCACATGTGTCTGAGGCTGCCACCTTCCCTGCAGCCCAGCCCAGGGCTAGGGATGGGGCTGCAGGGTCCCAATTCTTCTTCTGGGACCAGCCCCACATGGTGCAGGAAGGGCTGGGGCGGGTGTGGGGGAGGCAGGTTTATTGAACACTGTGAAGAAGCCAGGATATATATTACTGCCATTCATGCTGCTCACAGTCATACTCATATTGTTATGTAATCCAGGTACACCCAAGGGTGTGCCCTATTCTTAATCGACTGGGATAGGTAGGCAGGAGGGGGTGCTGTGAGAGGGATGCCAGAATTTCGAGCAGATCCCTCTTTCCTCTATAGAGTTAGCCCAAGCCCAAAGTTCTTAATTATATACAATTTATTAAATTATAATATACACGCTGCAGCACTACCATTTCCCTATGCCCTGGCTCAGCACTGAGGGCTCTCTTAGCACAGGCCAGGCCCTTCAAGCTCTGGCCAGCCATCCTCATGCCAGGTGGCTAACACAAGCAGCCTCCGCTGCTCCCTGGCTCCCAAGTCCTGGGTCCGTGTGCCATCCTGCACACCGTGGGACCTGGCCGCTTGCCGGGAGATGGGGCCTGAGCCGCCTCACTGTGGCCCCCAACGCCCTGCTGGGGTTACAGGCTAAAGCTGCCGCCTGTGGCTCCCAAAGCCTCAGCTCTGTGCACTGAACCATGCACCAGGGTAGGCCCAAGCAGTCTCACACTGCTCCCAGGGCTGGGTCTCTGTGCACCATCAACAGCCTGAGCAGTCTCGTACCACTCCCAAAGCTGTTCCGCCAGTGACACCTTCAGAAGCCTTAGGCTTATTTTCCACTGGGGGAGAGCTCCCAGCCTGTCTTGGTTCCACCTTTTTTTGAATCCCTCACCTATCTGCCCTCATGCAGGTTGGCAGCTCCTTTTATACGCTCCAGGGCTCCACCCCTGAAGTCTCTGACCTGACAGTTTACAGTTTTCAATCAGGTCCAGGAGAGCTCTTCTCTCCCTCCCCTCAGGAAAGAGGCAGGCTGGATTTCTCCTGCTGCCTCCTGATTGGTGGATGGGCTCCACCAATCAAAACAGCAGAATCTCAAGCCTGGGACTCAACCCAAGCTCTGAAAGATAAACCTGCTACAATTAAACCCTAGAGATTGCATTGTGTGTCGGGGAAGAAGTACTGGGGAAGGGGCACCCCCAGCCACCCTATTGCACACAGACTTCCATAGATTTCATAGATTTCATAGACATTAGGGCTGGAAGGGACCTCGGGAGATCATCGAGTCCAGCCCCCTGCCCAAAGGGCAGGAAGTCAGCTGGGGTCATAGGATCCCAGCAAGATAAGCATCCAATTTACTCTTGAAGGTATTCAATCTGGGTGCTTGAACCACCTCCGCTGGCACACTGTTCCAGACCTTGGGGGCTCGGACAGTAAAGAAATTCTTCCTTATGTCCAGCCTGAAACGGTCTTGCAGGAGTTTGTGACCGTTCAACCTCGTCATCCCTTGGGGTGCTCTGGTGAACAGAACACTTTTCCCAGAAGCTTCTTCATCACCTGCACCCCCACACCTGTAACCCCACCCAGTGCCCAGGCCTGTATGCACTGCTCCTGTCACCATTGAGTGACCACGCTGGAGAGGCAATGTGCAGGCCACAGATCCCTTGTCTGTGCACACCTGCTCCACTGCTGGGCAAAGGGGGCTAGCCAGCTGAACCCACCTCCATCACAAGATCTCCCCCTGCCCCCAGCTCTAGCCCCTTGCCTGATCCAGGCCCCCTGGGGCACTGGCTTCCTAGCTGGCAAGTGAGGCAACCTGATGCCGGATGGGCAGAGCCTGCACCCCAACCCATCGACTCAGAGGCGAGATATGGGGTCACCAGGAAGGGATACAGCCCAGTGCCCTCATCCAGGGGAAACCAGTGCCCATCCTCTCCTACTTGAATGGTGCCAAGGCAGCTTCATTGCTGCCCTTGCACCCAGGGTCACAGCCATTGGGCATTTCTGGCACCCACCATGCTCACCACAAGCACTGTCCTCCCCAGGCTTTGGGGCTTGCTGGTGAGTCAGGGCCAAGCTGCCACCTCCCAGGTACATCCACCCTGCTGGCCACAACCTGGGCATCACTACCTGGCAGGACAAGCCAGGTCCACATGTCATTCACTGTATGGGGCTTCATGTGGGCTACAGGGCAGGGAGGTACTAGCCATGGGTCCTAGCAGATCAGCATGGGCTCTTGCTCTGGCCATGTCCCTCATGCCCAGGACTAGAACTGAGCCTCAGGGCAGTAGGCAGTGAGCGGCACCTGTGGGTGAGACCATGGGGACTAAGAGGTCACAGTGCACTTCTACCATAGGCTTGGATGTCATAGCCATAGGTGGGAGCAGGTGCCACATCCCATGGGTGCAAATAGAGACAGTCTGGGTCAGACAGGTCAGTGCCCTAGCCCTTCACACCATCACAGCCCCCGTGTTGTCAAAGACCTGGTGCAATCATCACGTGTGTGCTGGAGACAGAGCTAACGGAGAAGGGCAGGGTCCCAGACTGTTTGGGTTGGGGGGGGGACAAAAGAAAGCAGAGGTCTAAATTACTTTTCAAAGCATAATCTGTGTGGCAGGAAGTCACCTTTGTTTCTCCCCAAAATCTCTGTGCTGTGACAATGTGATTAGGACAGGCCCAGCAGAGGAGACACACCTTTACCCTCTCTGTTTAGGTAACCTGAGCTGGATAGAGCTGGATACAGTCCTGAGGGAGGGGGGAAACTTGCTCCCTCTGCCTACGTGACTGGTATCAGCTACCTGAGTGAGGGGCTTCTACCTGCTGGACTAGAGTCTGCCCGGCAACTAGTGATGTATTTCAAATTGGTTGGCCGACAGCCAACAGGTGCTGGCCTCCATGGGACCAGGTGAATAAGGTCACAGGGGCTATATATGTCAAGACTGCCCAAGAGGAGGGGGCAGCAGCCATGGGGGGACTCAGACTCAGAGAGGAGCTTTACCATCTCAAGCTGGTTCTCTCCCCCAAAACTCACGAGCTAGGAACGGCCTGCCTCCAGAGGGGATCTCCAACAGTCTCGGGGGTGATGCTGGTGAGTAAGCTGCTCAAGATCTGGTTAGATCTCTAGCTGGCAGTAACTCAGATGAGTGATCAAAAGGCTACCTCAGCCAGACTGTTTTCCTCTATGGGATTTCTATGATATTGCTCAATCTTGTACCCTATTTTCACCCTACCCCTGGAATCAATAAAGTGCTCCTTTGTGACTGGTGTGGGAGACTTATTAAGGGGTGGGTCTAAATTATGCCTAAGAGACCCCTTAGGTCTGCAGACTAAGGGTGACTTTACTTTTTGCCCCCTGACTTGGAGAAGTGCCCCAGGTGCCTGTACTGGGTCGAGTACCCGTAGGACTATTAGGCCTGTGTTTCCCTGAGGTAGATGCCCCTCACCCAGGTGGCTGATACCAGTCCCGTAGGCAGAGGGAGCAGGTTTCCCCCCTCCCTCAGGTCTGTAGCCAGCTCAGGTTACCTAAAGAGATAGGGTGAAAATGCATCTCCTCTGCTTGGCCCATCCTGATCACATTGTCACAAGGCAGAGATTTTTGGGAGGAACAAAGGTGGCTTCCTGCCACAGGGCCCATCTTAACCAAATTGTCACAGAGGAGCTTATGGTGAGAAACAGCGGTGGTCTTCTGCCACAGGGGGTTGGTAGGTGTGTGTGGGTGGGGTGCGTATTCGTGTCGGGGTGGGGGGTGGAGATGGATACGTGTGTTGGGGGTAGGGATGGCTGTGGATGGGGTGGGGGGAGGGAGCGTGTGTGTCCGTAGGGATGGCGGTGAATATATAAGTGGGTTTATGTGGGCGCTGTGATGGGAGTGTGTTGGGGTGGGGTGTCAGGTGGTGTCTGGGTGTTTGGGGTGGCTGGAAGATACTAGGAGCAGCTCTGCAGCCCAGAGCAACAAGTATTGGCGAGGACTGTACTCAGCAGCAGGGGAAGGAAGCAGAGCTCATCACTGGCTTGAGTATGAGAGGAGACAAAAAGGGGATAAGGGCTTCAAGGAGATACAGAAAGGGCAACTCTGGCAGTACAAGGAAAGGGTTGAGGGGTGGCTCTGCTTGCTGTGCCCAGGCTGCAGGGCAGAGTGAGGGGTGTGGCTACCCCAGGCTTTGGGGCTTTGCTGGTGGCCACATGGGGCTGGGAAGGAATTTGCATCCCCCCTTCTTGCTACAGGTATCAGGGTGCATTTTCCTTCCTCAGCAGCTGGGTGCTAACTCCAGCCCAGACTGGGGACCAACCCTGGAGGGTCCTGGCTGGAAGGTCTTGCCCCTGTACTCAGGCTCAGACTGATGCTGAGCTGGGTCAGGAATTTCCCACCCTGATCAGACTGCTTTGGGCTGAGGGGATTTTGTCTTCCTCTGTAGTGGGGCCACGGCCTCTGCCTGGGGTCTGTCGAGCATCTATTAACTTCTTTTACAGCAGCAGGACCTTGGTGGCTGCAGCCCCCTGCATTTCCCAGTGGCAGGTTGGGGGGTGATGCCCCGGGCTGTGTCAGGGGTAACTCTTGTGTTGCTGAGAGTCTGGACAATGGAAATGTCTGGGTTGGTTTGGCAGGGCTGATCAGAGAGTTTTCTTTAGTCTGTAATTTTCATTGGGTCTGAGCAGGGTTTTCCCCTGTTCCTCTCTCCCTTGCAGCTTCCAGCACTGAAGGTTTAGGAAGCTCTGGTTCAGAGGCCGTGCCCCTCTCTCCACTCCTCAATAGCAACTGATGCCGCTTTCCTCCAAGCACATGTCTAGTCCCTGGGTGAATCTGGATGCACTCTCAGCTCCCAGCACATCTGGTGGTCATGAGTCCCACCCTTTAATGCCATGCTGGGTAGAAAAACTTCCTGGTGTTCATTTTAAACTGACTGCTACTGGTTTCATGTGGAGGCCCCTCATTCTTGCCTGGTGAGAGACAGTCAGTAATAAATCCCTAGTGATTGCCTCCTTAGCATGTTATAAACCCTTGTCCTGCCCCACAAGCACCTCTCTCCTGAACTGATCAGTCCTGGCCCCCTTAGTCTCTCCTCATAGAAAATCCTCTTCATAGTACTCAGCATCCTTGCTGCCCTGCTGTGGAGCGGCTGGTACTGCCTACTTGGCACTGGCTGGGCTCGGTGGGAGGCGGCTGTCCCGCTGCGGAGCAGGAAGGGCAGAGGTAGCAGAGGCACCATGGAGACGCCCAGGGATGCAGGCCCCCAGACAGGGGACGCGACAGACAGGCTTTGGCTGCGGGCGGGGGTGAAGACAAGTTTCTGTGAAGAGGAAGCAGAAGTGGTGGCTTCGCTGCAGGAGAGAAAGGGAGTTCCTGGAGGGGAACGAGCAGCAAGGACTCAGGGAACCAAGACAAGCCTCACAGCTTTGTGGCCTCTCTGAGAGCCTGGCTCCCAGCCCTGTCTGCTGGCTCAGCCTCCCCCAAGGCTCTGCCCCCTCGCACCTCCCGCCAGGCCAGGCCATCTACAGAGCCCCAAACCCCCACGCTCTCCATCACACACCCAGGCTCTGCTCCCCCAGCACCTCTCGCCCTGATCCTGCCCAGTGCCTCCTCCACGCTCCCCCACCTGGGTGTGGGCCATGCCGGGTCAGGGTGGGGTCTCCCCAGACCAGTAAGGGCAGTGCCCAGCCCTGCCCTGCTCCACCCTGGACCCAGGCATCTCAGCCAGCTCCTGTCCCTCTTTCCCACTGTGACATGGTGCTATCTGACCCCTAGGTTAATTTCCTACTTAGGGTCAACACTCCCTTGTCGTTGGATTTCTCATCTGTTGTGCATTGATGGGATTATTGGAGACTAAGAGAAAATGCACCCTGGGGCAACTTCCTCCCAGTTTTTCTTTACCCAGGATTTACCCTCTACGGTCCATTGACTCCTCACTTGCCTCATGATGCATCTTGTGCAGGGCTCCTCCACCCCTCCACCCTGGTCTGTTGCTCACCGAGATGACACTTGCAATAATCGCAGTCCAAGGGTGAGGGCTAGATCCACTCACCTCTCCGCATTCGCTCTTCAGGTCTCAGACGGGAACCGCTCCTTTTCCAGCTCAGATGGTCCCACTCATAGAAATAAAGTCAATGCAAATTACAAACTAAAGAAAACAGTCCTGATCATGTCAAATCATTACTCCCAGATGCTGTCAGTTTATATCAGACTCTCTTATCCCTCAGAGGGGCCCCGCTAGTTTGCTTAATTCATAACCTATCTGGCTTCCTCGCTGCATGCCTAAAGAAGGGTGTTTTTTGCCCCTAAACTTGCAAAGAGCTTTTTTTTCCAACTATTTAGTTAATCTAATAAAAATTATCACATCTACCCCAAAGAGCCTTGCCTGCCTATGTCCTTAGCCATACATAGCTACAACCAATGACCTTCACTTCAGCTTCGTGCACTGATCCCTGGGGTGGTGGGGGAATTTCCTTCAGACAGTTGATCCCCTTATTGCTCAGCCCGCTTGCAGGGCTGATGTTTTTCTGCTCATATACCTCGGAGTCCTTGTCTCCCTTGTCCTGGTCTTAGTCTTGCCCCAGCAGCTCTGCAGGCTGCGGTCTCTAGCTCAATTAGGGCTCGGGTTGTTTCCTCCAGACTCTTGGATGACAGGACTTTTATTATCTGCTTCCTAGAGCTCTCACTTCTTACTCTCACTCTCTCCGTTGCTATCTTTCTATCTCCCTTTGCAGTGCAGCCATCCTATAAGATCGCCGCGGTCTCCTGCCAGCACCTCCATAGCGCACCATATAAATCTCCAGGGTTTTGTCCCCCCTCTCTAGAGGAATACCCTTCTCTGGTACCTCACGGGCTTTTCCTCCTGAGCTCCCGGGGTCTTCTCTTCTGCAACCCCGGGTCTGGAGGCGAGCACAGCACCCTTGCCACAGCTGCACAGGGAACTCCCCTCACCCCTCGTCCTGCTCTGATGCGCCCATTCTCCAGCCACTGATGAGATACGGGTCTAAGGCAGCTGAAAACTTAACCCTTTCTTTTCCAGTGTGTCACAGTGCACAAGGGAGTCAGGCAACCTCAATGCAAAACAACAACAACAAAAAGCCAGCCATACTCCAGGAGCAGGACACAGGGAAGTGGCAGCTCTTCCAAACAAGTCATCTTGCTGCACCACTTGAGCTCCTGCTGCATCGCGTGACCGGCACTGTGACTAGCTTTGCTTTAGAAGGGCTGCTGCAAGGGTTTACACGCAACCCCCGGGGCCTTCTCTGAAGCACATGGAGGAAATGGTTTAGGGGCAACTGCTGCCCAGTAAGCATGTGGCAGAGTGTCTAATCCTGGTCAGAGAGGTGTTGCCAGCAGCTTCTGTCCAACTGGAAATAGCTCCACGGGTCTGGCATTGCTCTGTACATTCATAGGGCTTGAAGGAGGGAATGGGGCACACAGCATTCATCACTGGTGACACCAGGGTCTTCAGAGCACAGGGCAGGGGCTCAAAAGGACCCTGAACTGATGCAGGAGGAAAGGCAGCGAGGATGGGGGCAAAGCCCTGCGCCAAGGACAGAGCCGTTGCTTGTGCAGTCCTGCACTGGACAGGAGCTGCAGCAGGGCAGGGGAGGAGCTGGGGACCCGAGAGTCAGGGGGCTGGAAGGGAGCTGCAGCGTCATATCCAGCCCAAGTCTTGCCTGAGGCAGGATCAGCCCTGACCAAACCCGGTGTCTGATCCTTGAGCAGCACAACACAATCACCCTGACACAGCCCCAGGCATCACACCGGACTGTGCTGCTGGGAAATCGGAGGACTGCAACTGCCAATATCCTGCTGCTGCAAAGGGGATTAATGCACGCCCAAGACCCCAGGCAGAGGCCATGCCCCAGCTGCAGAGAAAGGCAACTCCCCCACCCCGCCAGTCCAGGCCAATGTGACCAGGGAAGAAATCCCTTCCTGCCCCCAGTGCAGCATTGGTCTGAGCCTGAGCAGAGAGGCCTGACCCTCTAGCCAGGATCCTGATGAGTTGAGTCCCAGCATGGATGGGAGTCAGAGCACCCTGGGCGAGTCACATGTACCAGTCCAGGGAGCGATGCTCCCACTCCGTTCAGTGCTGCCGAGACCTCCCTGGGAGCACGGTGTCCAGTCTTGGACCCTGCCCTTCAAGACAGTCGCCCTGCCCAGATGCTCCAGACAAGGGTCCCCCCGGCTTCTCTGGGGCCTGCTAATGATGTCTCCCCACCACCTGCCAGGCTGGGATGGGGCCGTTTGCAGAAGTTGCCCCTCATGTGGTCCGGGAGCCCCAGAGCAGTGCAGCAGCCATGCTGAGGAGCTGGAAGAAGTGGCTGTTTCCCAACCTATCCCCTGCTTTGGGGTCCAGACTCCTGGGTCCCAGGCTCTGGGGCTCCCCGGGCGGGAAACTGATGTTCTTGTGCTGCTGGCCAGCTTGCTCCCAGGTGTCTGCCAGGGGACTAGGAGACAGGCAGGACAACGGGTCCCTGGCAGCCTGCCCCTTCATCCCTCTGCTCCTTGTGGAGCCTCCCCCTGCACACTGGAGATGCTGGGCTGTGTTGGGGGTGCAGGCAGGGCCAGGAGCCCTGGAGCATCATGAAGCACCTGGTGGGGGAAGGGGTTGAGCAGCTGCACAGCAGCCAGGACCTAGGTGTTCAGGCTCCATGCCCCGACTCTGAGCACAGACACCCTGGGACGGTTCCTGCCCATCAGTGCCTGGGGACCTGCCCTGCCACTGCAAAGATTTGCAGTGGTTATAGGGCAAGGGTAGCTATGTTCTCCCTTGGCCCTGGCTGTGGGATGCTGGAGGGGTGCATAAGCACAGTTCTCCCATCCCCTGCCTGCCCTTCACGGTCCCCCATCACTCTGCCTCAGGCAGGGGATATTTTTATTACAAGGTGAGGCGGGCCAGTAGGGGGCGCTCCTGCATTGAGCCGCCCACCTCCCTGCGCCCGACCACCTGCCAGGCTCCAAATGCCTCCCTAGGGGCGCCCTATGCTCGGCCGACCCCTCTCCCGGAGCACACTCGCTAGCCTGGGGGTAATGTGCCGCCACCACCCCGAGAAGGGACTGTCTCGGCCCTGTGTCCTCGGGAAAACACAGGCCTAAGAGTCCGACGGGTACTTGACCCGCTACAGGCACTTGGGGCACTTCCCCAAGTCAAGGGGCCAAAAAGTAAAGTCTCCCTTAGTCCGCAGACCTAAGGGGTCTCTTAGGCATAATTTAGACCCACCCCTCAATAAGTCTCCAACACCGGTCACAAAGGAGAACTTTACTCATTACAGGGGTAGGGTAAACTAGGTACAGGACTGAGCAATATCTTAGGAATCCTAAAGAGCAAACAGTGTGGCTGAGGTAGCCTTTTGATCACGCATCTGTGTTACTGCCAGCTGGATATCTAATCCGATTGAGTAGCTTACTCACAAGCATCTTCCAGAGGCAGGTTGAGTTTCCCCTCTGGAGTCTGGGGGTGAGAGAGAGCTGGGTCCCGATGGCAAGGCTCCTCTGTCTCCCCTGCTTGGCTGCTGCTTCATCTCATGGCCGAAGAGAGAGAGCCTCCTCCCTCCCCAACCTATACAGCCCCCGTGACCTCATTCACCTGGGCCGGTGGAGGTCAGCCCCAGTTGGCTGTCAGCCAACCAATTTGAAATACATCACCTGTTACCGGGCAGATCCCAGCCCCCCAGGTAGATGCCCCTCACCCAGGTGGCTGATGCCAGTCCCGTGGGCAGAGGGAGCAGGTTCCCCCTCCTTCAGGACTGCAGCCAGCTCAGGTCACCTAAAGAGACAGGGTAAAGGTGTGACTCCTCTGTGCTGGCCCATCTAATCACATAGTCACAGGGCAGAGATTCTGGGGAAAAACCAAGGTGGTTTTCTGCCACACAAGGAACTGCAAGAAATAAACCAGAAATAAACTAAAGCGAGAAGGAAAAGGAAGTGCTAGCCCGGGGTGGGGGGAACTCCTCCAGAGCTTTGACGGGGAAAGCCGGGCTGCAGGGCAGTGTTTCCTGCTGGGGTTTGTGAGTGGATCCATGCATGGCCCATCCACCCCCCAGCCCCTCAACCCCAGGGCAGCCCCAGCGAATGGCTGCCAGTGCCCACTGCCCCACGGCATGGCCTGTCTGCTACACAGACACTCTCCCTGGCTGCTCCATGGGGCAGGGGCTCTGGCCACCTCCAGGCTGCCAGCTTTCAGTCCCCGATGTCCTGGGTCCTGCCTGTCAGCTCCTTGGCCCTGTCCTTAACCCAGGGCTCCTGGCCCCTTTACTGGAATAACCCAAATCAGCACTGGCTGGGAACACAGAAGTGCCCCAAATCCCCCAGGCCACAAAGGATGTGGGCAGAGGGGAGGAAAGCCAGGCAGATGCTACCCAGCAAGGGGGGGGGCTGCAGCAGGGCAGAACATGCCCTGCTCTGCTGGGTCCAGGCTGGGTGCCTCTGGCAGGATGGGTCTGGCTCGCTCCGTGCCCCCCAACCCCAGCTGATCCTTGTCCGAGTGCCACGTGGGATTTGGAGAGTGGAGGACACTTCTCTGCACAGCCCGTCTGCAGCTCCTTGCAGGGCCCGGGGAAATTCCTGGCACCCCTTGCCCCTTCCCCCCTTTGCAACACAGGTGCACCCTGGTGCTCAGCTGGGTTTGGCATGGAGGGGCGGGGAGTGGGGAGCTGGGTCACTGGCCAAGTGTGTCAGGAAACGAAAGCAAAACTCAGGCTCTGGCCCAGGATAAATAGCAGCAAGCTTGAGGGCTGCATCCTGCCTGCTTGCTCCCAGCTGTGCAATGGAGCTCCACCTCATGCTGGCCCTGCTGCTGGCTGCCCTCTACCCCCACAATGCCCAAGGTAGGTTGGGGAGGAGGCTGGGTGGGTGATGGGGTGAGGGTTTGGGGGAAGCTCAGACTCCTTCCAGTGCTGGTATGTAGTGTAAGCTGCCCAGGACTCTGCCACTGATGCTGTGTGGGACTTGGTCATGTCCCCTGTCCCTGGAGCAGTGGGCAGAGAGCACTGGCACTCTAGGCAAGGTGTCAGGAGGCAGCAGGCAGGCTGGGGGAGCAGAGCTGGAGGGGTCTCATGCAGGGTGTGGGCATGAGACACCTGCTCCACCACACCTGCCTGGGGTGGGGACAGGCCCTGATGCTAGTGGGTGTTGAGCTATGATGCCGCTGGGTAGGGGCTGGGGCAGAAGTGACCCCCCCGACTACGAAACCCTGGCCTCTGTTCCCGGGTCTGACTCTGCAGGCTCCGACTGCTGCGTGAAGGTTGATGCAGGGCACATTCCTGCCTGGATCCCGCAGTCTTACAGCATCCAGGGCCCAGAGCGTGGGTGCAACATCCGGGCTGTGGTGTGAGTACCCGGGGGCACCACATGCACAAGCAGGGATGGGGTGGGCTCCCACTCCCCATCCTCACCACTGCTTTCCTCCTGTCTCCACACAGGTTCATCTCCAAACACGGCAAGAAGCTGTGCGCCCCTCACGACGCGCCCTGGGTCCCTCAGCTGATGAAGAAGCTGGAGGAGGACCTCAAGGCTGGGGCCAAACCCAAGCAGCAGAAGGGGGCAGAGAAGTCCAGCAGGCAGTGGCTGAGCCCTGTCCAGGAGGCAGGAGGGCAGGAGAAACATCCCCAGGATGGTGTCCCAAGTCAGCTGCCAGTGGAGATGAGGCCCTGCTGGTGCTGGGGCAGGGGCAGATTGGCATCCCCTGATCTCCCCCCCTGTCCCCCATGGCCCAAGGTTGTGGCCCCCAACTGCTGCCTGAGGCTGAGTGCGAAGCGCATCCCGCCCTGGACCCTGCAGTCCTACAGCGTCCAGAGCCTGGAGACCGGGTGCCTGGTCCCAGCTGTCATGTGAGCCCCGGGGGGCCGGGAGCATCGCTCTGCTCCCCTCCCACTGGGCTCGGTGCTGGGGTAGGAGTGTATAGGGCTCCTGGTCCTTGGGGAATGCAGCTCAGCCCTCACCATCTCTTTCCTGCCTCTGTGCAGGTTCATCACCAGGTGGGGCAAGAAGCTGTGTGCCCCTCCCGATGCGCCCTGGGTCCCCATGCTGATGAAGAAGCTGGATGAGGACCCCCAGGCTGTGGCCAAGCCCCAGCAAAAAGGGGCAGCAAAGTCCAGGAGGCGACGGCTCCAAGTATTAGAGGTGGGCATGGCTGACCAGGGGCTGCAGGTGTTGGAGGGGTCATTGGGAGCTACTTCCAGCATCCAGCTTTGCCTGGGCCTGGTCAGGGTGGTGCAGAGTGGGGTGGGCACAGGCACCTGACCCCATGATGAGGGTTTCGGGCACTGCCACGGGAGATGGATGAGGCCAGCCCAGGGCCAGGAGGGAAGAGGGCATCTGCCTGGAGTCTCAGACCAGCTCTGTGGCCCCTTGCTGGTGCTGGGGCCAGTGCCCATGAGCAGAGCTATTCTGGCTCAGGGGTCAAATAGTAGGAGCAGGGAGAGGATTTTGGGGGTCAGGAACTGGCTGGGGAAAGGGGCCCCCACCCCACTGCCTGCCTGGGTCCAGCTATTAGGGGAGGCCTTGGCACCCCCCAACCCCTCCGTCACTGGCTTCCTCCTCATCCAGGAGCACCTGATCCCTACTCAAAGACCCCGGGGTCTGCCAGGAAATCCCTGGGGCGAGTGACAGCATCGTGGCCATAGAGATCCTGCATGTGCTGATAGTTGTGACTGGAGAGATGCTGTGACTCCCTCGCTCAGCAGAGGGAGGAGGCTGGGAGTTGCGGGATGGTCCCTGAGGATGGGAGGAGGAAGACCAAGGCCCTGCAGAGGCTGCCTGTGCTCCACAATGAATGTATCCACAGCTTTCCGGTGTGCTGTCCATTTACAGGGACCTGCCCTGGCTGCCCTGTTCCTCAAGCGGGTGTGGGGCAGGGGGCGGAGGGAGAAACCCACAGCTCTGCCCTGACGGGACATGCCCAGCACCTGCCAGGCCCTAGCACAGCCCTGCTGAGGTGCTGAGGTGGGCAGTGCTGGCGAGGGCAGTGCCTGGGGTGGATGGACGACGTGCAGGGAGCCCTGGGGCAGGAGTGTGTGGCTGAGACCTTGACCATTCCCCTGGGGCAGAGCCTACCGCCTGCTGCCGCGGCTCAGTGCCAGGCCTGGTGTGCAGGGGGAAGGAAGCAGCCCAGACTCAGCACGGTTCCTGCCCCAGGACCCAGCCCCTGGCTCCCACCCTGGGGGAAGACGCAGCCTCAGGTGCGGATCCCGCCAGCTGGGGACTGGGAACGGGGGAGTGTCTGAAACGTGCCAGGCTGGATGGGAGTGATGGGCAGCCTCTGTGGGGCTTCCCCTTTGCCCACAAGACGGGGAGCCCATGGTGGGGGTGGGGCAGGTCCCGATGGGCCCCAATGTCCCAAGGGTGTCTGTGCTCAGAGCTGGGGCATAAGGCCTGGATGCCGGGTCCTGGCTGAGCTCCTGCTGCTCTGTCCCTTCCCCCCAGGTGCCGCGGGGCTGCCGGCCATGGGCAGGGGCAGGATGGTGGCAGCGCCCTGCCCCCGGGGCTGGTTCTCAGCACAGAGGGAGGAGGAGGGGTATGGGCAGCTCGGTCTGGTCCAGTGCTGCCCACTGGTGCCCGGAGCAGGGGCAGTTCAGCGGTTCTCCTCACCTGCGGCTTACGCCCCCCACGCGCCCGCTCCTGCAGTCTCCCGGCTGAGCAGCTGGGGCGCGGCGCTAGCGAGGGCAGCGCAGCGAGTGGAGCCGAACACCGGGGTGGTGCTGACCCTGCCGGGCTTTGCACAGACATTACCTGCGACTCCAGGGCCTTGCCTGTATGTGAGGATGAGAGCGGCCTGTTTGCACAGGTTGGCTGAGCCAAAACCTGCAGGACCACTGAGCCCCCCCAGCCCTGATCCGGTGCTGCTGGGGTCACGGCGAACGCTGCAGTTGAGCTGACGGATCCCTCACCTACGGCCTCCAGAGGACATGAGCATGCGGTGGTGGGGAGCTGCTTCTCCAGGCAAAGCTCTTGGAAGGGGGCATAAAGGGCACAAACTCTCCAGGCCTGGGAGGCAGCCTTTGCTGGAGGGGAATTGGGGCATGTGGCAGAAAGGCTGAATGGGTGGAGCAGGGAGCGTGTGGTGCTGTGTATCAAAGCACAGCCCGGGCTGTACCAGGGACCCTCTGCCCCACAGTGCTCAGCCCCTGCAGGGCATGGCCTGGGGGAATGGGAAGCAGCGAGTCCGCGGCTGCATCCGGCATGCGGGGCCAAGTCTACGCACCAGGTCTTGGCCATGAAGTGCAGGCTGGCAGGAGTGTCGAAGCACGCAGAGAGGAAGAGACCCCCGGAGTGGGGGCATGGCTATGGGGGCAGCTGGAGGCCAGCTAGGGCCTTAAGGCATGGACATGTAGTGCCCTGCAACGAGACTGGGGCCCGCTGGGCCAGAGCTGGAACGGGGGGGTCTGGCCGAGGACAGGCAGCTGAGGTAAACTGAGGCTGGCTGTAGGACCCCCAAGTCCCAGGCTCTACTTTTTAAAGCAGGGAAGTGGGGAACCTCGGGAGCCAGTGAGGAAGGAGTGGTTTGACCCTGGGGGCACCACAGCAGCCCTGGCACGGCCACCTGTCCATCTCCGCCTGTGCGCGGGGCACAGCTGAGGAAGGGGCAGGGCCACACCGGACTCCCGGAGATCCCGGCCCCCTCCGTGGCTGCATCCCAGAGCCTTGGCACCCCGTGACCTCCTCCCTACTCGAGCTTGTGCAGGTCCGAGCCTGGAGGTCTTGGGGTTCAGAGGCGCCGAGCTTTGCTTGCCTTTAGCCAACAGGCCACAGGAGCCGGCTGGAACAGGGCTGAGCTGGGCTGCCCGCCGAGGGTGCCAGGCAGCACATGCTGCATCTGGGCTCTGGCCCAGGAGAGCCGAGCAGAGCAGGGGCCAGGGCCAGGGCTGTGTCCTGCCTGGTTATGGCTGTGCCATGGCTCCACGCCTCCTGCCTCCCCTGCTGCTGACCCCACTCAGCCACTGCTCCTTCTGCAGACAGGGGATGACCCACGGGGCTGGGGCTTTGGGATGGGGAGGCAGCACGAGTGGGCACAGAGAGCTGGCACCCAGGCCACCACCTCGGCACACACTGCAGGCAGGGCCGGGGTCTGGAGCCTCGTGGCGGGTGTGCGGGGCAGGGAAGACTTGGAGGAGCTGCCTGGAAATCTGCCCCTGCCCCCGGTGCTGGGCTGGGGCTGGAGCAGCAGTGTGCGTCCAGGCCTCTGACTCCGCTTCTCGTCCGGGGTCTGGTGCTGCAGCCAATGATACAAACTCCGACCGCTGCCTGAAGCCTGTCACAAAGCGCATCCCGATCTGGATCCTGTGGTCCTACGGCATCCATTCCCCCACGCCTGGGTGCCCTGTCCGGGCTGTGGTGTGAGTACCCAGGGGCACCGTGTGTGAAAGTGGGGACCTGACCTAAGGTGTGGTCCTGGGTGGTCGAGCTGTGACAGGGCTCTGGGTCCCTGGGGGTACAGTCCTGTCCTCGCCACCACAGCCTGCCCAGCTGCCCCTGCAGCACCTGGCACGGCCCCAGCTCTGCCTGTCCATCAGTCTGTCCACCCCCGCCCGAGTCCAGGGGGCAGCTGCGGACCAGGCAAGGGCATACCTGCCTCCTGGGGATCCACTGCCCTCCCCATGGCTGCACCTCAGCGCCAGAAACAGCCCATCCTGGTGGGGCGGTCAGGGGAAGGAAGAAGAGGGCTGGGCTGGGCCACGGGCCAAGGGCATCAGGAATCAAAAGTAGCAGCTGGGCTTTGGCCCAAGATAAACAGCAACAACAGAAGCCAGAGCAAGGGCTGCATCCTGCCTGCTCTTGACCTCACCATGGCTGCCTGCCTCCTGCTGCCCCTGCCACCACTGCTGCTGCTGGCCACCAAGGTTTCCTCTAAGGTGCACGTGTGCATGGCCACGCACAAGTAAAAGGCTGGCCACTCACAAACTTTTTTAGGCTGCACACGTGCCAGGATAGGAGCTGGGCTTGGCGTGGGACACAGAGGTAAGCTCCTCCCTGAGGCGAGGCGGAGGCAGGCGCAGGAGCCTGGCGCAGGCTCTGCTGGCTCCAGGACATTGCTGCGTGCCCCCGCTTCGCCTCGGGGAGCGAGGAGGCATGTGGAGTGAAGGCCGGGGAGTGGAGCAGTTCTCCCCAGCCCCAGCCCCAGCCCCTAGCCCCTGGCCCCCAGGCCCTTAGCAGAGCATGCACAGCTGCACACGCCGCCTTTGGGCTGCCCAGCACGGCAAGCAGGGGGGCTGCAGCTGCTGCCACCACGCACAGCCCCAGTGGGCGAGCCGGGAGCCCACGTGGGGCTGGGTTACAAGCCGGTACTGAGTCCACAGGAAAACCCCCTCGCCCACTCCATGGCTATGAGTGGCTGTAGCAGGGAGCTCTGGCCCCGGGGTGGGCAAGGGGCCGCTTTTCCACACGCTCCACACCAGCTCCTTCCCTGCTGGGGAGCAGGGGCTTGGGGCTGTGCACCGCCCCGCTGCGTGTACCATGGGGCTGTACCGCTGCCCCAGGGCCAGCACCAGTGGGGCCCAGAGCAGGGCGGCAGGGGCACGGCGTCTCGGCCTCGGCCAGCAGGGGCTCCATGGAGCTGGGCCAGCTCCCCCTCTCCCTGCCGGTGCAGCCGAGCCCGGCTCCACAGACCCCGCCAGCCAGTGCCCTGCCCTGGGCCCCACTGGTGCTGGCCCTGGGACATTGGGACATTGGTTCCAGGATGGTGACTGGGGACGGGCTACCCATACAGCCCTCGACAACTTGCCAAAACTGGGTATGCACCCTCCACCAGAAATAATTGCCTTTTATATGCTCTGGGGCTCCTCCCCCTGAAGTCTTCCAGACCTGACAGTTTAAGTCTTCAGTCAGGTCCAGGAGAGCTCTTCCCCCCCTCCCCTCAGGAAAGGGGCACAACTTTATTTCTCTTGTTGCTTCCTGATTGGTGGATGGGCTCCACCAATCAAAACAGCAGCATCTCAAGCCTGGGACTCCGCCCAAGCTCTGAAAGGTAAGCCAGCTACACTGTGAAGCCTGCACTGCCACGGCCTATGCATGGAGCCTGTAATTTGGGGCTGTAGGGGGAGGATGAGGGTGGGTGCTGGGGCCTCAGAGAGTGCACACAGCAGGGAGTGCACCCGTGTTTCCTCTACCATATGCAGCTGCTGTGGGTCACTGGTGGCTCATGTCCCAGCATGCCTGGTGGAGGGGCTTGTTGGACTTGTCTTCTGCTGCTCCAGACAAAATTAGTTACAGACCCCAGAGTCACCCCTGGGGCAGAAGGACAGCCTGGCACCTGGGAACGTAGAAGTGTGGGCCAGCAGTACGTCTTGCACTTGTCATGCATGTGTGCCGAGATCGACTGGCTCTGGGACACATGTAACAGCCAGGATGGCTCTGGGGGCTTTGCTTTACCTGGAGAAGCACAGGAGCAGCCAAAACAAGTTCCTCCCAATGATGCAGCAGTCCACTGGGGTATTTAGCAATCAAGCAAGAGCTGCTGCATCCAGCAGAAAGCACACAGACACAGACAAACTCTTCTCCAGCTGCTGCAGGCTCACCCTCCCCCCATATCCATCCCCAAGGTCCAGATGCCCCCAGTCTGTCTTGGCATGGGTGATCTGTACACAGGTTAAGTTCAAAAGTCTGCATTCCTGCTCATTGCTCTCAGATAACCCTCTCTTGGCCAATGATGTCAGGAGCAGGGAAACTGAGTCATGCCCTGTGAGCATTGTTCTTTCCTCAGGTGCCTGTATTACAAAAGACTGAAGTGCTCCATTAGCATGCCCTGGGCTGTGAGTGTGACTTACCCCCACCCCCCCTGCAAATTACCACTGGGAGAAAGAACCTGGACATAGGTGAGCACTTCCCCTACTTCACTAGCCACCTCTTCAAAGACTGAACACTGAGGAGGAGATCCAGCACAGGATCCAGCGCGTCCTCAGGGGCATTGCTTCAGCAAATAACACTCCAGAAACACACCAAGATCCAGGTCTGCAATACAGCCACCATCCCACTCTCCTCGATGGGTGTGATAGGTGGGTGATGCACCTTCATTGCTTCAAGAGCCTGGAGAGGTATCAACAGCAATGCCTCCAGAAAATCCCTCACATCCAATGGGAAGACAGCTGCACAAACACCAGCATCCTTCCTGCAGCCAGTGGTGCTGGCACTGTGGCAGAAAGCCACCTTGGTTTCTCCCCAAAATCTCTGTGCTGTGACAATGTGATTAGGATGGGTCCAGCAGAGGAGACACACCCTTACCCTCTCTCTTGAGGTAATCTGAGCTGGCTGCAGTCTTGAGGGAGGGGAACCTGCCCCCTCTGCTAGGGGACTGGCATTGGCTACCTGGGTGAGGGGCATCTACCTGGTGGGCTGGAGTCTGCCCGGCAACTGGTGATGTATTTCAAATTGGTTGGCTGACAGCCAACAGGTGCTGGCCTCCACTGGACCAGGTGAACGAGGTCACAGGGGCTATATAAGTTAAGACTGCCCAGGAGGAGGGGGCAGCAGCCATGCGGGGGACACAGAGAAGCTTTACCATCTGAAACTGGCTCTCTCCCCCAAAACTCACGAGCTAGGAACAGCCTGCCTCCAGAGGGGAAACTTCACCGGCCTCTGGAAGATGCTTGTGAGCGAGCTACTCGAGATCTGGTTAGATATCTAGCTGGCAGTAACTCAGATGCGTGACCAAAAGGCTACCTCAGCCAGACTGTTTGCTCTTTAGGATTTCTAGGATATTGCTCAATCCTGTACCCTAGTTTCCCCTACCCTTCGTAATCAATAAAGTTCTCCTTTGTGACTGGTGTAGGAGACTTATTGAGGGGTGGGTCTAAATTATGCCTAAGAGACCCCTTAGGTCTGCGGACTAAGGGAGACTTTACTTTTTGCCCCCTGACTTGGGGAAGTGCCCCAAGTGCCTGTACTGGGTCGAGTACCCGTCGGACTATTAGGCCTGTGTTTCCCCGAGGACACAGGGCCGAGACAGTCCCTTCTCGGGGTGGTGGGGGCGACGTTACCCCCAGACTAGCGAGTGTGCTCCGGGAGAGGGGTCGGCCGGACGTGAGGCGCCCCGGGGAGGCGCTCGGAGCCAGGAAGGTGGTCGGGCACAGGGAGGTGCGCCGCCCAACGCAGGAGCGCCCCCTACTGGCCGCCACAGGCAGCAAGTCAGTGCACCTCCAGCATTACCTCGGCTGGACCGGACACTGTGTGTGGATGCCGGGCTCTTGACTCCTAATACAAGACCTCTACTCCCAGTTTAGTCAAGGCCTGAGATCTTGCGGTGGCCAGAAACACTACAAGGACACATGGAAGACAGACCCCAAAACATTAAGACTTGGGAAGAGCTAACTGCTGATGCACTTCAATGATGCAGCAACCTCAAACAAATGGCCCATTTCAGGGTAGTGTCTTGCCCTCAAAGCAGAGAGAAAAGTGTGGAGGAAGAAAAAGGAGAGCAATCCCAGCCTGCAGCCTGCTCTCCCCTGAGGATGGGTCCGTGGTTCAAGGACTGGGTGCATCAATGAGTGGTAGAGGTCACGGTCAAATGCACGGACTGCCCCTGCGGCTGTGCTAGCCGGGCTATGATTGCTGGCCTGTGCATGTCAGCTTCCTTGAAGCTGCCCCTCACCCTCTGCAAGCTGCAGGGGCAGTGCGTCCCTGCACCCTGCTCCTACCCAGAATCCCCTCTGCTCTAGTGCTGCCTCCTGGTGGCCAGCTCACCCCCTGCTTACCTCCCAGCTCCTTCCAACCTGAAAGCTCCCATCCCTACTCCGCCTGTCCACAGACCTGCAAGACTCTCCAGCTCCTCTTGGGACCCCTTGGCAGGGCATAGCAGTCCCTGGCCATGGGGCGTGGCACTGGGGTTCCCCTGCTCCGCACAGCTCCTGCCATGGCAGTAGGTGTGACAGCCAGAGAGGCCAAGGGCTGTGGGCCTCCATGGGCAGGGCTTGTCAGTGCTGGGGGGCTGCAGACACTATTAGCAAGCCCCACCTCCCACTGAGGACCCCAAGGCAGAGCTGGGGAGATTGTCTTGGGGGGACCCCCTGCCTCAGGAGCCAGGTGGGATCTGCCCCTTGGAGAGTTAGTCAGGGGCACTGGGCTCAGGGTTCAGGGCAACCCTGAGGTCAGACCTAGTCTGGCAGGGAGCGTGTGCGCAGCACCTCTGCACTGCCCAGCAGGTGCCTGAGGCCAAGCCATCTGCAGCATGCAGAGGGTGGGCAGAGGGAGGGGAGCATGCAACCTGGGGAGTAAAGCGCGGTGGGGGAAGGGGAGGGGAGGGGGCTGGGAGCCAGTGTCCCACAGCACATGGGGCCTGGGGGAAGGGGCCCCCACTGCTCAATTCAGCCCCCAGCCCTTGCACCCCTGCCCTTGGAGGGGGTCTGTGGGGGGCCTTGCCCTGCTGCCCCAGGGCAAGGCCAGAGGGGCAGGGGACAGGAGCTTGCCTGCATGGCCTGCAATAATGCCCCACCAGGGGGCGCCCTGCACCCATGGACACTGCTCCAGCCAGTGCTGGACAAGGTGTGGGGAGGGACGGATGGACCTCCATGGGACCGCAGCTGGGGGGGAAGCTGTCTGGGACCCTGACAGTCCCCTGGGATGGAGCAGGGCCAGGATCTGAGCTGCCCTGGGCTCACCCTGAGCACCCACAGCAGCTCCCAGCTCAGCCTGGGTCTATTTGAATTAAAAAGGGCCATGAGCCACCGCTGGGCCAGCGCCTTAAAAATTCAACAAACTACTTGGGACAAATCATAAGAAAACAGGGTGTGCACGTGCAGGGTCAAAAGGCCAAAACAAGTGCTCCCTGGGGGGACACAAAGCAGAGCACGCCGGACAGGACTCATTGCCTCTCAAACTGAGATACTGTGCCAGTGGCTACTGCCCAGCGATGCTCCACTCGGAGATGCGCTCGAAGGACACTGAGGAAAAATGCACCTAGGTCTCCGGCAGCCTTCCCGGCCAGAGCCTCCTTCCTGGGTAGCCAGATGGTGAGCTTGGCCAGTGCCAGGAGCAGGTTGGCCAGGAGGCCCCGGGCCTTAGTGGGGTGACGGATGCGGAGTGTGGTGGGCCAGTAGGGGGCGCTCCTGCATTGAGCCACCCACCTCCCTGCGCCCGACCACCTTCCAGGCTCCGAGCGCCTTCCGGGGGCGCCTTGTGTCTGGCCGACCCCCTTCCTGGAGCACACTCGCTAGCCTGGGGTAACGTAGCTGCCACCACCCTAAGAGGGGACTGTCTCGGCCCTGTGTCCTCAGTGAAACAGGCCTAATAGTCCTACGGGTACTCGATCCAGTACAGGCACTTGGGGCACTTCCCCAAGTCGGGGGCAAAAAGCAAAGTCTCCCTTAGTCCACAGACCTAAGGGGTCTCTTAGGCATAATTTAGACCCACCCCTCAATAAGTCTCACACACCAGTCAAAAAGGAGAACTTTATTGATTCCAGGGGTAGGGTGAAAATAGGGTACAAGATAGAGTAATATCATAGAAAACCCATAGAGCAAAACAGTGTGGCTGAGGTAGCCTTTTGATCACGCATCTGAGTTGCTGCCAGCTAGATATCTACCCAGATCTCGAGTCGCTTACTCACATGCATCATCCCGAGGCTGTGGGAGATCCCCTCTGGAGGCAGGCCGTTTCTCACTCATGACTTATGGGGGAGAGAGCCAGTTTCAGTTGGTAAAGCTCCTCTGAGTGCCCTGCATGGCTGCTGCCCCCTCCTCCTGGGCAGTCTTAACTTATATAGCCCCTGTGACCTCATTCACCTGGTCCAGTGGAGGTCAGCCCCAGTTGGCTGTTGGCCAACCAATTTGAAATACATCACTAGTTGCCGGGCAGACTCCAGCCCCCCAGGTAGATGCCCCTCACCCAGGTAGCCGATGCCAGTCCCGTAGGCAGAGGGAGCAGGTTTCCCCCTCTCTCAGGGACGTAGCCAGCTCAGGTTACCTAATGACAGAGGGTAAAGGTGTGTCTCCGCTTCTGGGCCCATCCTAATCACATTGTCACCGAGCAGAGATTTTGGGGAGGAACAGAGGTGGCTTCCTGCCACATGGAGTGCTTAAACAAAAACGTGTGGGGGAAAAGTGCAGCCAGAACTGGGGATGCCCCACATCCAGTCCATATAGCTGCTGCTGCCTGCGCTGCCTCCCATCCTCTTCTGCCTCCCCCTCCCCGGACGACGGGCTCCGTGCACCCCTCTGTGCTCTGCAGCGCTAGGGGCTGCTGGCAGCTCTGCTGCAGCTGGGTCCTGGCTGGGCCCAGCACAAGGACAGGTGGGTGCTCACGGCCCTGGGGGCTGCATGAATGACTTGCGAGTGGGGGGTGAATAGAGGGCACAACCTGCTGCAGCCCAGTGCCCAGGCCTGTTGTGCCCGGGCTTTAGCCCCGGGGCAGGATGAAGCCTTGGGTGCAGCCCATGCTAGCTGGGGAAACAGGGAAGTGCCCAAAATGTACCAGGCTGGGAGGGATGTGGGCAAAAGGGAAGGGGAAGCCCAGCAAGGGTAGCTCACAGTGGGGTCAGGGCAGGGCAGCTCCCTGGGTGCCAGCAAACACCAACAACCAGGGGTGTCTATGCTTTGAACTGGGGCACAGTGCCTGGATGCCTGGGGCCCTGGCTGAGCTCCCACTGCTCGGCCCCTTCCCCCACCCCATGGCTGTGGGTTTCTCCCAGGTCCCCAGCCCCAGGTGCCTGGAGCTGGGTGGGGCGAGGGGGCCAATGCTGCCGGCCCCGCTGCTGGTGCTGACCCACTTGGCTTCTTGCAAGCTCACAGAGCCACGTCCCAAGCAGCAGCACCTCCCTGCCCAGCCAGCCTGGGGTGGTAATTACCCTGGGAGACCTGTTTGCCCAGAGCCGAGGAACCCGTCTGCCCTGAACCTGGTATCTGCAGGGCGGAGGCCGCAGCTTCCGGGGCTGTATCTAGGCCATGGATGGCAGTGACAGGAGGGGCCTGTGTCCCCGGGAACCCCAAGACACCTGCTAGGACCAGACTGCCCAGGGCATGGCATGGGCTGGCCCCTGGCCCTGGCTCTGGTGTGCCCCGATGTGCAGGGGGACACAGCCTGGCTCCCAGAGCCTCCAGCCTGACTCCTTTCCTTGCTGCCCATCCACTTAGCCTGCCAGCACGGCATATGCCTGGTTCGGGGTTTCCGAAGCTTGGCCTGGCTGGAGCTGGCCCCCTCCCTGCCGGCTCCCCGGGCTCTTCACTGGTTCGTCCAGGCGGGTTCTGGGTTTGGGGGAATGGTGTGACTGTTGCAAGGGGGGGCTGCCAGCTCAGTGCCAGGGTGGGCCTTGCCACAGCCTGGTGCTGCTTGCCAGGTGGCATGCTTTAGCTGCCCCTGGCAGCGTGAGCATGGCAGATCTCAGATGCTGTGCAGGGTCTGCTGGGTCTGGGCCTGGATGGATGTCCCAGTGCTGCAGGATTTAACCTTTTACCTGGCTGATGCCCCTTCAGATGCAGCTCCTGGCCCTGTGGGTGCTGGGAGGCCTGTGGGTGCCTTGCATGCCTGTGCACTGGATCATCCTTGCTCAGCTTTGCCAGCTCCCCTGGGATCCATGCTGGCTCTGGGCCCTGAGGTAGGTGGGTGCTTTGAGGGCTGTTGTGGTAAAAGCATTCCTAGGACTGGGTGGGGGTGGTGGGACCCCAGCCCGTGCCCCCTGAGAGCTGCACCGGGGACAGAGGCAGGGATGGAGCCCGGTCAGCTGCAGCTCTGGTGAAGGGAGGTTCCAGCCCTGCGGGTGCAGTGCAGCAGGTGGGTTCAGGACCCTTCAAGGCTCTGTCCCGGCTCTGTGGGCCAATGCTAGCCTGAGCTGTGCAGAAGGGGAACATCCAACCAATGTGCCACATCCACACTGCTCCCAGCCCTCTCCAGAGGCCAGCAGTGAAGCTGAGCATGGGCAGGGCAACGCCTGCACGATAAGGGAGATAAGAGGGCTCAATGTGCAAACTAGACTCATGGCTGCTTGATAATGACCTTGGTTGTAATGAGTCACACAGCAGAGGATCCTTTCCGCCTAGTGGGTACAGTGCTGCCAGGGGCTGCCAGGACCCCCCTGCCTTACCGCAGCTGGCCTGGGCACTGTAGTCCCATGGGTCGCCCTATCCTGGATCCCCTGGGGGGAGGGGTTGGGGATCTGGGATCCCCCTAGCCAACAAACCAGGGGCCCCAACACTGGTCCTGCATTGGTCGCCCCTGCTGACCACAATGCAGGGGCCAGGAGTCCAGGCTGCTCTCCTCTGCAGGGTCAGCTCCTTCCCTGGTCCCCCTGGCCCACCCTCTCTGTCCTGCAGCTTCCCCCCATCCAGCTCTTGCATGCCACCCAGCCCCCCCCCGCATCTGCCTCCAGCTCCCACTGCCACAGGAGAGCTGTGACAGCTACTGGGGGCAGGGGCAGCTGGGCTGGGAGGGGCAGGGCTGAGGAGCTGCTCTGGGGAGAGGAGCAGCTCAGGCCAGGCCCAGCTGGGGAACTGGCTGGAATGGGGGCAGAGCTGGCTGGCATCACCCGTGCAAGACAAGGGTGATGGTGTCCAGCGAGGGGCTCCTAATGGTCAGTTGTACCAGCATTGCTCCCGGGCTGTGCAGACGGGGCTCTTGGGAAACAGGGTCAAGAAGGTGAGAAAGCAGCTGGAAGAAGGTTATGTGGGGTGGGCACAGAGCTGTGCAGGGGGAGCGCTGAGGGGTGGCTCTGCTTGCTGGACCCAGGTTGCAGGGCAAAGCAGGGGGTGTGGCTGCCCCAGGCTCCAGGGCGTTGCTGGTGGGCATATGAGGCCAAAAAGGGATTTTCCCCCTTTCTGTTGCTCCTTGTGTCAGGGTGTTTTATTTGGCTTCCCCAGAGGTGCTGGGTGCTGGCTGCAGCCCGGGCTGGGGATAGGACCAGGCTGTGCCAATGCTCCTGCTGACACCAGCCCCGCAGGGTCCTGACCGGAGGGTTTTGCCCTTGTGCTCCGGCTCAGACAAATGCTGCACTGGGGCAGGAAGGGATTTCCCTCCTGGTCAGATTGGCACCAGCATGGTTGGCTCTGGGGCACGTGAACCGTGGGGTGGGTGGCCCACGGCAGTGGAGCAGAGGGGCCCAGAGGTGCCAGACGCATCTGCTGATGTCTGCAATGGGAGGTGGGGGGGGGCCCGGGGGTGGCGAGGTCTCTGGGCGGAACATGTATCCAGGCAGCGGTGAGTTACTGCAGGCAGCTGCACGGTCTGAGCAGCCCGGCGTGGAGTCGGAGGAAACCCCAGGCCTCAGCCCAGCTGCTCCCACCTGGCATCACAGCCCAGCTCTGCAGGCAGATAGCACATCTCAGCGCAGACACACACCCCGATGCCTGCCTGGCTCCTGCCTTGAGCTCAGCTCTTGGGCATGCAGGCAGCATCGCCCTCCCCAAACTGACCAGTGGGGAAACTAAGGCAGGCAGCAGGGATGGCCTGGCTGAGTCATGCGGAAAGCCCAAGCCCCAGCCCCAGCCAGGCCCTCAGGGACAGCTAAACCAGAGCAAGGGGAGCGGCCCAGTCTCCTGCATCCTCAGTGGTGGCTCCTGGAAGAAGGAGGTCTCTTGGTTGGTGCCTGACCCTGCCCTGCCTGGGGAGCTACTGGGAGGTGAGAACAGCCAGCAATGTCCCTGTGCTGCCGGGCACACTTGGGTGGTGGCTGCGCTCTCCCCGACAGCCAGGGAGCTCTGCCAGTCTGCCGGGATGCACAAGACAGCAGAAGGTCGAGGCCTGTGGCTCTGGGTGGATCTAGGATTTTCCAGAGCAGTGAATCATTGTGGAGGAAGCACGGAAAAGTCCAGGGTCCTGGGCTACATGGATGACCTGAACATCCTGTGCCAGAATAAGCGTGTAGTAGGAAAAGCCCCGTGGCACACGCACTTTTACAAAGTGGCAGCCGGGCCAAGCTCAACTTGAGTAAAAGCACCTGCCTGGCCGTGGGTGAGCTCAGGGACCGGGAACCCCTGGCCAAGGTGAAGCAGAGGTTGAGTATATGGCATGCGCACTGCCTCTTCGTGGGGGGATTCATGGCACTCATGAAGGCGGTGTTGCTACCAGCGCTCCTCTACACTGCACTGGTCTTCCCCCCTGCAAAGTGTGTCACCTGCAGAAGCCAGAGAGCCATATGCATTTTCTTCTGGGGATCCTGAATGGAGAGGGTGGCAAGGAAGACCCTGTACAAAAAGAAATGGGCTGGAGGCAAGGGGATACCAGACATCCACCTGTTCCTGCAGGCACAGTACACAAGCCAGATCTGCAAGCTGATGATTGACCCATTGGCCAAACCAACCTGTCTAGTAAAGTTTTTTACAGGTCTTCTCCTGAGACCATGGGGCGTGCACGCACCACCCAACGGGAGACCGTGCAGCATGGAGCACCCCTGGCTCTATGGTGTGCTGAACGAGTGCTGGAGAGAGTACGGGCTACAGGAGGAAAGCCCGGAGACCACGCCCAACCACAGGGAGATAGACAAGGCAGTCAGAGACGGAGACAGACTATTGACCACGAAGCTGCTCCCCGAAGATGACTGCCAGGCTATCTGGGACTGGACCTCCAAAAGGAGCACAGAGACTTCAGTTGGTTAATAGCACACCATGTACTCCCAGTGAGGGCATGGAGACGCAGGGAGGGAGGAGGGATTTGACCCCACTGCTCCAGGGAATCTTGCCAGCATGAAACAGAGACCATCGACCACCTCCTGTGGTGCTGCCCCTAGGACAGGGGAGTGTAGAAAAAGGTAAGCCGGCTCCTTGCAAAAGTGACAGGAGTCAGGCTGATGACAAAGGAAGTGACGCTGTATGGACACCTGGCAAAACATCGGGGGTCCCCAACAACCCACTTTGACCGGTTTGTTTCCTTCATCAGGAGCGCCCTGTGGCAATGCAGGAGCCTACTGGTGTACAGACACGTGAAGCTCGAGGAAACAGACTGCGTTAACATGTTTCTGAAGGGACTCCAGTCCTACCACCAGAAATCAGAGGAAGGCCCCCCAGAGGAGAAGAGGCCAGGGAAAATGAAGAGGACAGCGATGCAATTGGACCTGGAGATAGCAAGAAGGAAAACAACAGGATCAGCAGCAGCAGAAGTGACATCAGCCGACAAGGACAGTGAATGAACGGAGACTGTAAACCCCAAATCGGGGCTTGGACTAAGGAACTGCAATTGGGTTAGGGAGGGCAGTGGGTGGGTGAGCAGAGCGCAGGCGAGCGGGTGCGTTTATTGTAATGGGTGCGTGGGTCACCTGATGCAGTTTAAAGTGTCATGGAAAGTTTATGATAGAAGTTATCTATCTATCTATCCCCCTAAAAAGGTATATGGCTGCTGCAGCTTTTGCCATCCAGGGAAAACACCTTTTCTCTCTTGCTGAGTTCAGAGGGTGGATGTGTCTGGGCTGATTTGGACAGGGCCGATCCTGCCTCAGGCAGGAGTTGGATGGGTGCGACTCTGCGGCTCTCTTCCAGCCCCGCCACTCTGTGCCACTATCGTTTAGGCTGCTGGCATCAGTGCTCTAACACGCCATCTTTCAGGGTCTGAAGGTGTCTCCAAAGAAACAACTTGGATCCATGTCTGAGGAACGGTCAGCGCAGCCCAAAGCAGCTTGCCCTTGGTGGAGACCCACACGATTCACTCTCCCCCAGGGCTCTACGAGGAACAGGTCTCCCACCCCTGCATTTGGGCTGGTGTGTCCCCATCTCATACCGATTTTCTCCCTCTCCCTGTCTGCCGGGTCCTGGAAGAAGGAGACCTGCGGTTTGGTGCCTGGATCTGCCCTGCCAGGGGAGCTGCTGGGAGGTGAGAACAGCCCAGCAGTGTTCATCTTTACTGGTTTTATTTGCCAGATTAACACGCCTGCACTTTGTTTCTTGCCGTCTCCATCTCATTCATCGGTTCTTACTTTCTACCTTCATCCTCGAGTTTTATCAGCTGATGTTTTCTTTCCCCCAGGCTGCTTTCTAGCTCTGTAGCTAGCTATAGCTGAGCATAGCCACGGCCTAGCCCCGCTGGAGCTCCTACACTAATATGCCAGGGCCTGAGTGCTATATTTAAGATGGAAGCAAAAACAAATATAATGCTATTGCAGTGTGCATTCAGTGCTTACATTATATATTATGTATATACAAACTAGGGAAAAAGTCACTCAAAGGTGTTGTTTCATGAGTTAGAAAGGGATGTCTCTGTGTCAGATTCATAAAACAAAATCCAGCCTTCCTGAGTGTCTCAGCGGTGCCTCCAAGCATAGGTGCCAGCTTTTATTTTTGCCGGGGGCGGGGAAGGGCTAAGATGATGGACAGGTGGAAAGTTTTATGCATTTCACATGACAGCCCTCTTCCCAAGGGGGGCCAGGACCCTCGGGCCCCCATGGACGTGGCGCCTCTGCCTCCAAGGATTCGCTGGGAGTTATTCCCATCCCAGAGTTCGTGTTCCCCTCGCTTCACATTTCCACCCCAGAGCTGCTGTTTTTAGCTGGAGCTGACAAGTGTGCCGGGCTGTGAAACAGGAGTGATGTGCCCAGGAGCAGCCAGCAGCCAGCTGAAGTGCAGCAGAAAGGACAGGGTGTTTAGGGGGTGTGAAGACCATTTGCGAGGAGAGGGGGCTGTGGGACGAAAAGCTCAGAAGGGAGAAGGTGGACAATGAGCCATGAACTCAGTTGACCTCTCACTGCTGCCTAAATGGAAATGCTGCTGCCGTTCCCAGCTGGCTGTGAGCACTGAGGGGGCCGGGGACCCAAGGGCGGGGGTGGTAATGGCACCACAGCATCCCCCGGATCTGCCCCTGCTTGGGGAGCCATCAGGGTGGGTGGAGGCTCGCGGCTGCTGATCAGGGGACAGGGATGGCGCTGGCTCATACCCCATCTCCAGAGGCCAGCCTAACCCTAAGCCCCAGCATCCCCCCGATGGGGGGGCAGCATGTAGAGACCTCGCCCAGCGCTGGCCAGGCTGAGCTGGGTCCCAGGCGGGTTTCCCCACAGGCGGGATGAGGGCCAGGCACTGGCGGCGCGGAGCCGGCTCCGCTCCTCCCTGGTGCAGGCTGCCTGGTGAGGTGGGACGGCAGCCCCCTTGCCGCCCCACGCACCAGTGTGTGCCCCCGGGGCCCAGCTCAGCTCTGCCTGCGCCAGTGGCCAGCTGCCGCAGCCCCTCCGACGCCGGCACGAGGCAGACGCGGCGGGTGCGGCAGGAGGGGCCCGAGGCTCCCGGGGCAGAGCCCAGGCGGCCGGCTCGCGGCCCCGGCTGCTTCGCGGGACCCCCGCGCCTCCACGCTGTTCCCGGAGCCAGGAATCGAGCCCCCGCCCCCAGCGCCGCTGTGCTCCGCCGCCCCCGGCCCGGCGCGCCGCTGTCCAAGGTGCTGCCCGGCCCCACGGCGGGGGCTGCGGCCGGTTTGGCGGGGCCCCCCCGGCCCGGCCCGGCCCGGCTCGCGGACGCCGCGTCTGCACTAGGGCCGGCGGCGGGGCCGGGGCCGGGGCAGGAGGCCGGGGCAGGAGGCCGGGCCGGGGGGGGGGCGGCGGCGGCGGCGGCGGCGGGCTCTGCAGGCCTCGCCCCGCCCCGGGCCCGCCCCGGAGCCGCGGAGGCGGCGGGGAGGAGCCGCGCGCCCGGGCCCGGCCCCGGCCCGGCCCCGCTGGCGGTGCGGGCTCCCGGCCCCGCGGCCGCGGCGGGATGTGAGCGCCGGGCGGGGCGGCGGCGGCGGCGGCGGCATGGAGCGGGAGCGGCCCCCGCGGCGGCCCGGGCTGTGGCTGCGCGCCGAGCGGCCGGACGAGGCGGACGGGGAGCGGCCGGGCTGGGGCCTGCGGCCCTCGTCCTACCGCGCCCTGCGCAGCGCCGTCTCCACGCTGGCCCGCATCGACGACTTCTACTGCGAGAAGATCGGCGCCGGCTTCTTCTCCGAGGTCTTCAAGGTGGGCGGCGCACTGCGGCGTGCGCGGCCCGAGGGCACGCGGGACCGGGGGTGCGGGGCTGAGCGCGGGGGCCTCCGCTGCCTCGCCTCCGTGCCGAGGCCCTGGGGCGGAGCGGGCGGGGTGCGCCCGCCGGCCTCCCCCCCACTCCGCCGCTCCCCGCTGCGCGCCTCCTCTTCCCCGGGCCTGACGTCGGCACACAGCACGACGCCCCAGGCCCGGGGGGGGGGGTCCCAGGCCTCGGCCTGGCCGCAGTGGGCCACGGCCCCGGCCCCGCAGGCACCTCCGTGGCCCCCGAGCGCCGACTGGGCTTTGTTCGCTGCCTTGGGCCCGGGTCGCCAGGCCTGCGTGCGCCACCCCCCGCGGGGGTGTGCGGCGTGTCTGGGGGGGCCCGCGCCGCGGGGCGGTGGCGTGAAGGGCAGGGCCTGCGGAGGCCCGGCGCTGCTGTCAGGCGCTCGGCGCCCGCCGATGTTATTGCTGCGCTCTGCCCGGGGAGGGGAGGGGAGGGGAGGGCCCGGGTCTGTTTACAGCCCGGAGCCGCCGGGGAGGCGGCAAGAGAAGGCCGGGAGCTCGGGAACGGGACTGAGCGTGGCACCAAGGCTGGCAGGCCCGGCCGGGGCCTAGACGCTGCCGGGCCCGTTTCCCCGAGCCAGGCCGTGGCTCCGGGCTGGGCTTGCGGCTGCGCTGGGCCCTGCTTGGAAGGGCTCTGAGCTGCGGGGCCCAGCCCTGCCTCGCACCTGCCTGGAAAGCCCTTCCAGCCCCCCCGCAGGCCACTCCGGCTACCCTCGTGCATCGCGGCCCTGGGGAAGCCGCGAGGGTGGCTCCGGGGTCCAGGGAAGCGGCCTGGTTATCTGGGGACAGCACAGGCCCAGCCCTGGGGCAGAGGGGGCTTCTCCAGAGGGCGAGGGGTCTGGCTGGGCGCAGCATCTCATCCCTCTGGGGCAGCAGCTGTTGCGGGGGGACTCGTGGCCTCTGCTGGGCTGGATGCTTCCCTCAGCCCCCAGCCTGGGGCTTGTGGCTGCTGGATAAGGATGGATAAGACAGAGGCTGAGGGGAGCTAGGGCAGCAGGGTGGGGGCGGCTGGCACTCACCATGTGCCAAGGGCTAATGCTGTACACGGACTCTCTCTCCCACGCTGCGAGCATGTGGCTCTCACCTGCCGTCCCCCCGGGGCGTGCCAGGCTCGCCCTGGGAGCACGTGGCCTGTCTCTTCTCCCCTGTGATCTGGGGTCTTTCCGGCTGCTGCAAGGGAGCGTGTTGTGTGTGAATGGAGCCGGGTCCCCCACCGCCGCCCGCTACCCGTCCCCTCCGGGTGTGTGGTGGAGGCGGGAGCCCTGCTCTGACCCGGTGCTTGTCCTCAGTGCCTCTTGTAGTGCTTTATGAGAAGGTTGCTGCCACGCTGCCCATTCTGCAGGTGGGGAAACTGAGGCACAGGCTGGCCTAAGCTGGCACAGGAGCAGTGGCAGAGTTGGGGTGGGAGCCCACCTCCCCCTCCCCCTCCCCATCCAGTACTACCTTTTATGCTGGGTATCATTGGTCCAAGGTCTCTAGGCTGCAGGGTGCCCTTGCTCCCAAGTGGAGACTGCTCCTGGGCTGGCCACGGGGACCGTTCTTCCCCATGAGCCGGGCAGGCACTGCTCCGCCAGTCACAGCATCCAGTGCCTTGCTGGAGCCCAGACCCGTGGCATCTACACAGTGGCCCTTATCAGCTCCATTCGCAGTCTCCTGGGGGAGCGCAGCAGGTCTGGTTGAACCCTGGCCCGCACTGGCTGTGCCTCCTCTTACCCCGACTCAATTGCTCAGCAAATCCCGCCTCTGCCTCTCTGCTCTTTTGCCTGGTGTTTCAACCAAGCTGACTGGCTGTGAATCCCCTGAGCTACCCCAGCCCCAGGCGCAGCCCTGAGGATTTTATTACCATCCATTCCCTGCAACCTTCTTGGCCAGCTCTTGCAGAATTCTTGGGTCCATGTTTTCTGGGTGTGCTGATTGGCCCGGGGTTGATGTTATTTAAACTTCTCCATTTCCAATGGGCAGGGGAGTCCCTCCATCCCCCTTGTGTGACACAAGTGCACCACCCTGCTGCTTTCTAAAGAAGGAACCAGAACCCGTATTGAAAACGCTTGTGTCATTGATGCCAACTGTGTTAATGGCCCGTGTCCCTCCCAGCACTGGTGTCCCTTTATTCTCTTGTGAAATATAAATAACTAGAGCTCTGCTGTATCATGCCTGGTCAACTTGACATTGTTGCCTTTAGCTTCCCTTATCTGTTTCCTCCTTGTTGCAGCTTCTGCCTGTAAACCATATGGCGCTGTCTTCCCCACCCCCTTTTTTTCTGCTCGGCACAGAAGTGGGGAAAGGTTGCCTCTGTCAAGGCTTTGTGCCATTTGCTGTGCTGTTTCTCCTTCTGGGGAAGCTTCTAACCACACTGCTGATATGCCCAGTGTGGAAAAAATACAGGCCCACAGCATGGTGCAGGCTGGAGCACTGCGCGCCGGCCTCGGTGCAGTCTCAGCTGTGGAGGGTGGCAGCCATGTACCATGCCATGGCTGGTGCTCCGGGGCCTGGAGCAGGGATGGAGCATGGGAGCCTCACACAGGGAGAGGCAGAGGAGGCTTCGAGGGCACAGTGCACCTTGCACTGACAGGCCTGGTGCAGGGGTAGCAAGGAAGGGGCTAGACTAGGCTGCTAGGGGCTGCTCCGAGGCAGCTCCCAGCTGTGTGGCTGGTGGGAGGCCACAGTCCACCTCTGCAGGGGCTCTGCCGGGTGCATGGAGGCGCCACGCTCCGTGAGCACAACAGAGAGCAGCCAGCTGGGAGCCAGGGGGAGGTGGCTGCCTCCCTGGGGCCGCGCCGTCTGTTGGCGCTGATCGCCGTGCTCTTTAATAAGATTCTGCTCTCCGCCATGAGCTCCCTCGTGCCGGGGCGGGCAGACGCGCCAGCCGGGCTGCCCCGCGGCGGCTGGATTTTGGCTCCGTGGGCAGCTGGCATGCCCAGCTCAGGGGCCGCCCGCGGGTGCTGCCAAGGGGAGAGGGTGCCTGCCGGCCTGTCCAGCGCCATGGCGGGTGGGCGGCTGAGCTCAGCGCTGGGAAATGTGCTGGATTCCAGGCACCGAGCCAGGCCCGGGGAGGCGAGGGGGCGGGTGGCATCGCACAGGGGATCTCTGCACCCGCTCCTCCTTCGTGCAGGCCTTGGCAGTGCCCTCTGCTCCCAGCCCGTGTCGGGGGCCCTTGGGGAGCCGACATCTCTGCCCTGGGTTGTCAGACTGCGAAGGGCTCAGACGAGGAGCTCTGCCAGGGCCCCTGTGAGAGCTGGGGGGTGGGGGAGGGATGAAGGTGGGGCTCCCAGGCCCCCAGGAGCCAGTTACCCATTGGCTAGCAGGGAAGCTGGGCATAGCGGTGTGGGCGGCGGGGAGCCCTACTTCTAGCTCCCTGCCCAGCCCTGGGGCTGAGTCTGGTGCTGCACTGCTGTGGGTCTGTGGCCTCATTAGCCCCTTCCCTGCTGGCTTTGCGGGGAGCCAGCAAGCTGGTGCAGGGCAGCGGCTGATCTGTGGGCACAGCAAGGGCAGGAGCCAGGGTGAGTCTAGGCCCCTGCTCATGTGCATGGGCAGGGTGGGGTGGTGGGGTTTGTCCTGACTTGTCAGAGGCCGGCCTGCACGGTGCCCCGAGCCTGGGAGCTGGGGGCGAGAGTAGGCCGGAGCCTGTGCTGGAGAAGGGATAGCTGTGGGGGGGTCTGAGCCTGCCGGCCAGGGGAGGGGTGTTGTTGTCGGGGCGGGAGCGTCAGGCGTGTTCAGGGGCCCTGTCCTACCCTGCCTGCCAGGTGCAGGGGCCTGGCCTGTGTCCAGCTGGGTGCAACAGGGCCTTGGCCAGCACCACCGCAGTCCGTGCCCGCCGCGGGATCCAGTTGCTGCTGCTCTCGTGTTGCAGGATCCAGTGACTGGTTTGGGGGATGGGAGGGAGCTGGCATTGCACCTGCCTGTGGCTTGCTGGAAGCATTCAGGTCCCCTCGCCCTGCTCCTTCCCTGTTGCTGGGCCCTGGCACGTGGGCATGGGGGGCAGCAGGGCATCCCCCAGGGATGGACCAGGTCTCAGGTTGGAAACAACCTTGCAGAGAAGTCCCGGGACAGTTGGCAGACACAGGGGTCAGCATCTCCCCAGCCCCGACCGCTGGGCAGGGAGACAAGCAGTCACGGACCCCCGCAGCCCACTGGGGATTAGCCTCCGCGTGGCCACGTGCCACCCGATCGTGGTCGATTACCACTGAGTGCGGCTGAGTGTGGCTGATGGGCATGTCCTGGCCACGTGGGGCAGGGGTGCAGATCACATTCCCTCCCCGCTAGCAGCGAAGCTGTGCCCAGGGCTGGGTGCCAGGTCCTGGCGTGGCTGGGGCTCCCTGCCGCGTGCCTGGGCGGGCTGCATGCTGCGTGCCGCGTGGCACCGCCCTGCCCCTTCCTGCAAGCGCTGGGAGTGGTCAGAGCTGCTCATGGGACTGGTCCTGCCAGCCTGGCCGGCAGCTTCTGGGATGTGCCCTGAGGAGCTGGCGAAGGCCTGAATCGCTCCCCATCACCCACCCTGGCCCCGATCTTGCCCTCTGTGGCTCCACCAGTCCTTCCTGCCATGTCAGGCCCCATCGATGCCCATCACACGGGCCTGTCACGGGCTGCTGCTGCATGGAGCCCCACTGGGCTTGTGCCCGTGGCATGTGGGAGGTGGCTTGTGCTGTGGCACCTGTGGCTGTGCCTCCTCGGCCTTTCCCCACACCCTTTCCACCAGGCAGGCTCCCAGAGCTGCCCCTCAGTTGCGCTGGGTCCCACACAGAGCCGCAGCCATCTCCCTTCCCTGGCTCCGAGCAGAGCCCCGATCTAGCATCCTTTGGCGCTGGCAGTGCCACGTTGGTGCAAACCAGCTGAGACCCGCTCCATGGCCTGGCCTGCCTGGCTCGCACAGCAGGGCGGGGGGGTCAGAGATGGCTGCTGTCCTGGTGCCAGTGTTCAGGCTGGGGGCATGGTCCGGGCTGTGCTCTCTGGGTGCCCAGCCTCCTCCTGGTCTCCGCTGTGCCATCGGGGTCCTGCGATCCATGCGTGCAGCCCCAGAACATCCTTCGGGGGTGGGGCAGGGAGATGGGGCTAGGATGCAGCAAGAGACCGGGGGTCAGGGCAGTGCCTGTCTCCAAGGCTTCGTGGTCTGTGCCTGGAGGTGGGGGTGGGGCCCAGGACACCGGCCCCAGCCTCCGCAGTGCCCACGCGGGTGGTCCCTCCCAGCTGCTGCAAGGTGGGCACAGGCATGGGCTGGGCATCCTGGCAGCCACATCCTGTGGGCTGCACCCAGACCCAGAGCCCCCCTCCTGGCTGAGCTGTGAGCAGGGAGCAGGTCAGCCTGTGTCTGTGGCCGTGCTAAGGGGCTTAAGAGCTAATCTGCCCATAATGCAGGGCCAGGGGCAGCCAAGGGCGCTGGTGACACGAACAGGGGCTCAGCCAGGAGCCCTGTAGGTGGGGGCAGGGGCAGCACGTCAGGGTCTTAATGAGGAGCCTTAACGAGGCCATGATGTGCCCAGGCCTAGCTGGCCGGGCACCACCCCTCTGTCCCCAAGTGCCTGCTCCATGTGGGCATGGCTTGGGATAGCATTGCCCTGGGGCTGGAGGGGGCACTGGGCACTATGGCAAGCATCCCTCTGCCCCGTGCCCCCTGGGGGAGCATGTGCCTGGGCATGTGGGGCCTCCTGCTCAGGAAGGCGACACCAATGAAACCTGAGCACCATGCAGGGGCTGATGAATAATTCAGAAGCTGCTTCAGGGTCCAGCTGGGCTGTTCCTTGGATGCAGGTACCCAGGGTGGGTGTGGGCAGCTCCTGCTAGGCCCTGAACCCCATCAGCCCTGACAGCACTCAGATGGCCCCTGCTTCTGGGGCTGGGCTTGCAGCCGTGCCTCATGCATGTGAACGATGGTGCCTGCTGTGATCTAGGTGCACTGGGACAGAGAAAAGGCCACCTGCTGCCAGGCACCTGCAGGGCCCTACTATCCCTGGGGAGGCTGCGGTGCCCATGGCTCATGCCCACCCCTGCATGGCACACTCTTACATCTCTGGATCCTGCAGCAACCTACAATGGTGGGGCAACTGAGTAGGCCCCTACCCCAGCTCTGGCCATGATGCTTCGTGACCTCGGCTGTCCCAAAACACTGCATAGGCATAAATGATTCAAAGCGGCAACTGAGGTGGGTTGCAAGGATCTGGCACAACTTAGTGAACAGGCCACTTGATGTCAGGTGAAAATCAGTGTTGATAAATGCAAAAGGCTTCACCAAGGCAAAAATGACCCAGCCAGACCTGTACCGTGACGGGCTCCGTGGCGGCCAGTAGGGGGTGCTCCTGTATTGAGCCGCCCACCCCCCTGCGCCCGCCCACCTGCCCGGCTCCGAGCGGCTCCCGGGGGCGCCTTATGCTCCGCCGACCCCTCTCCCGGAGCACGTCTGGGGGTAACGTCGCCCCCACCACCCCGAGAAGGGACTGCCTCGGCCCTGTGTCCTCAGGGAAACACAGGCCTAATGTCCTACGGGTACTCGACCCGGTACAGGCACTTGGGGCACTTCCCCAAGTCCGGGGGCAAAAAGTAAAGTCCCCCTTAGTCCGCAGACCTAAGGGGCCTCTCAGGCATAATTTAGACCCACCCCTCAATAAGTCTCCCACACCGGTCACAAAGGAGAACTTTATTGGTTACAGGGGTAGGGTGAAAATAGGGTACAAGATCAAGCAATATCTCAGAAATCCCATCGAGCAAAACCGTCTGGCTGAGGTAGCCTTTTGATCGCGCATCTGAGTTACTGCCAGCTAGATAGCTCCCCAGATCTCGAGTAGCTCCCTCACAAGCATCATCCCGAGGCTGTGGGAGATCCCCTCTGGAGGCAGGCCGTTTCTCGCTCATGAATTATGGGGGAGAGAGCCAGTTTCAAATGGTCAAGCTCCTCTGAGTCCCCCGCATGGCTGCTGCCCCCTCCTCCTGGGCAGTCTTAACTCGTATAGCCCCTGTGACCTCGTTCACCTGGGCCAGTGGAGGCCATCACCTGTTGGCTGTCAGCCAACCAATTTGAAATACATCACTAGTTGCCGGGCAGACTCTAGCCCCCCAGGTAGATGCCCCTCACCCCAATACCAGTCCCGTAGGCAGAGGGAGCAGGTTTCCCCCCCCCCCCGGGCCGGAGCCAGCTCAGGTTCCCTAAAGAGAGAAGGTAAAGGTGCGTCTCCTCTGCTGCGCCCATCCTAATCAAATGGTCACAGCACAGAGATTTTGGGGAGAAACAAAGGTGGCTTCCTGCCACAGGCTCTGTGTGAGCTGTTACTAGCCAGGAGAGATCTCAGTCACAGTGAACAGGTTGCTAAAAGCATCAGTACTGTGCTCAGCAGCCATTTAAAAAGCAAATGATGCATTAGTATGATGAAGAAGGGGGCTGTGAACACAGCAGAAAGTGTCACAATGCCCCATTATTCATTCATGGTGCATTCCCACCTTGAAGGCTGGGCCCAGTTCTGGTCCCCAGACCTCCAGAAGTAGATAGAAGAGCTAGAAAAGGATGCTGAGTGCTGTGAAGGGGCTTCTCTAGGAGAGACTAATGAGGCCAGGATGATTCAGTCTAGAAGAGAGATGCAGGAGAAAGGTTTAGAAGATATTAAATGGTGAAGAGAAAGTCACTAGGGATTTATTGCTGCCTGTCTCTCCTCAGACTAGGAGGGGCACCACATGAAACCAGCATGTCGGCAGTTTAAAATTAACAATACAGAAGTTTCCCCCCACCTCCCCGCAGCGTGTCATTAAAGGGGGGGACTCAGGGCAACCAGATGTGGTGGGAGCTGAGAGTGCATCTGGATTCACCAAGGGGCTGGACGCGTGCTTCGAGGAAAGGGGCATCGGGAGCTACCGAGCAGGGAGTGAGGGTCCTGCCTGGACCCTCAGTGCTGGAGGCTGCAGGGGAGAGACGAATGGGGGAAAACCCTGCTCAGACCGGCTCGCTCTCCTTTCAGCCTCCACTCTCTGCCTCCTTGTGACAAAGGAGATGGGGCAAGATGGACTGGGGTCTGAGGCAGGTCCTGTGTTTTTACGCTGGGGATGCAGCAAGCCTGGCCGATGGCCCTGTCCATCTGCAGGGCTGGGGCTGGGGCTGGAGAAGCTCTGTGCAGCTGCCCTGCTCCAAGCCCCGGCGCCAGGACTGGTGCAGGGAGGAGGTCCCCGGGGTGGGGGTGGGATGGGCCTGGCACAGGCGCTTGCTCGCAGCAGCATTGACTAAAAAGGGCAGGAGTGAGCGGGGAGCTGACGGCAGCACGCAGGAATGCCTGGGCCCGGGCCTGGGCCTGGATGCAGGCGGGGGTGGGGGGGTGGGGGGTGCTGGCTGGTCACAGCTGCTGGGACCCGCGCTGGCACCTCCTGGCAGCTCTGACGGACAGACGGGGGCTGGCCGGGGGCAGGGCCCTTCTCCCTGCCCGCCTACAGTCCAGGGCCCCCTCCCCACAGAGCAGGCCCCCTGCTGTGAGCTGCTTCCTAGCAGTGGCAGGGGTGTGTACACACGTGTATGAGCATGTGCGCATACATGCCTATGTGTATGTGCCTCTGTGCACACGTGTGCCTGTGTGTTTGTGTGCACGCATGTGTATGCAGGCATGTGCACATGTGTTTCTGCATGTGTGTGCATGTGTTTTGTGTACAGGTACATATGAGTGTGAATGTGTGCGCACACATGCATACATGTATGTGCTTATATGTGTATGTGTGCATACACGTGCACACGTGTGCAAGCATACGTGTGTGGGTGTGTGATGAGGTCTCTGTGCATGTGGGGTGCTCAGAGGCAACTTTCAGCCTCCCCCTCCCCTAGGCCCTGCCAGAAGCCCCTCACGTGATGGTGGTTGGTCAGGACAGGCCGTGCGTGCTGCACTGCGCTGTGCTGCAGGGTTGGGTACCATCCTGCTGCTCATGGTGCTGACAGGACCGGTCATGCTAGCAGGGCTGGTATGCACAGTGGTGCGGGGGTGCAGACTCTGTGCCAGATGGCGAAATTGAGGCATGACTACGCCGGGACCCAGCGCTATGCTGGAGCCAGGCAGCACTGATAGCACAAGGCTGGGACAGGAGCATGGGGAGCCTGGAGTCCCCCCAGGGAATGGCCGTCCCCTCCCTGTGCCCTGGCCCTTGACATGGAGTCACTGCCCCTTGTCCCCTCCTGCAGTTGATGGCCCCCAAGTCCCCTGAGGGAAGGGCATAGCTGGTCCCTTGCACCCATGGGACTAGGTCTGCACTGGATGGGAATGAAACAGCCTCCTGGGGAATTGTGAGCTGGGTGGGAGGCATCAGAGCCCATGTGTGAAGCCCCCCAGCCTCATGGCACTGACACCAGGGTCACGTGCTTCCCCCCTTGTCCCTCCAGGTGCGGCACCGGCAGTCAGGGCAGATCATGGTGCTGAAGATGAACAAGCTGATGAGCAATCGGGGCAACATGCTGCGGGAGGTGCAGCTCATGAACCGCCTCTCCCACCCCAACATCCTCCGGTGAGCCCCCGTCCAGACCAGCCGGGGTCCTCCATCCTGTCCCTGCCTGCTGGAGTCCCCCACCCCGTCCCCGCCAGCAAGGACAAATTTAGGATTTGAAAAAGGAGGTGGAGAGGGCATGGTGCCTCATCACATAGACCACAGCACAGTTTTCCCTTGTTAAACAGAGACTAGAAGCTTCAATAATATGCATGGGTCCAGCGCTATAAGATCAAAGCAAAGAACAAATGCAACTTTGTTGAAACGGAGCTATATGTTAGGTTTAAGAAACATAAACTAGGCAAAAAATTGTCCATAGATAGTGTTGCCGGTCCTGGTGTTGTAATTAAAGGTACGTCTCTCAGTCAGTTTGTCAAACAAGATCTAGGCCTCTCGGGCGTCTTGCCAGCACCTCCAGTACTTCACTGTTAGTCACGTCTGCACCAGAGTTTGTATGACTGAGTGAAGGTTTTTAGCTGGGGCTAAAACCAGTCTTCAGGGCTGTGATATAGAAGAGACGTGACAGGGAATGGCAAAAGGGCAGCAGCACTGCAGAAGAAAGGAGAGGTTGAGTAGTACAACATGGAGTCCATGAAAAAGGAGAGAGGGTTTTCATGCCTGTGAAGTGGAGAGATTAGCAAGAATCAGGGAGATGGCAATGAGCCCTGAAGTCAGTTGCAGTCATGCCTGCATAGAAATGCGCTGCCTCTCCCCTGCAGCTGTTAGAGTCTGGGTGGAGCCCTAATTAAAGCGGGTTTGACTGCACCACTGCCCCCCTGCATCCACCCCTGACTGCCAGCCCCTGCCCACCACCCAGGCCCCATACGGGCCTGATCCCTGGCTGGGAACAGGGTGTATGGAAAGATGCAGCACTGGGGAGAGAGGAGGAGGATTGGTTCTGGCTGCCATCCTGCCCCAAGCTGGGGGTCTCCAGCTGGGGGTGCCCAGAGCCTCTCCATGTGCCAGCCTGGCACGGTGCGGCTGTTCAGGACGTAGCATCCCAGTCCTGCTGGCCTAACCCCCCACATTTCTCTTTGCACCCCCAGGTTCATGGGTGTCTGTGTGCACCAGGGGCAGCTGCATGCACTCACGGAGGTAAGAGCGGGTACCATGATACAGCCCGAGGTTCTCAGGGGAGGTGCTGGGTGCAGGAAGCATAGATGGATGGTTTTGGCCATGGGTTCCCTGCTGTGGCTCGGACTGGGAGGAAGTGATTGAGGGGGGCAGATGGCACAACGATTGTGGGGAGGCATGGGAGGGAGGTGGGCACAACCCCAGGTCTGTTGCCTGCCCCTCTTCAGTACATCAATGGAGGAAACCTGGAGCAGCTCCTGGACAGCCCAGCCCCCCTGGCCTGGCCCATGCGCATCAAGCTGGCACTGGACATCGCCCGTGGCCTGCGCTACCTGCACTACAAGGGCATCTTCCACCGCGACCTCACCTCCAAGGTAAGGCTGTGGCCTCCCCTGACCCCATCCCCAGGGCCAGGCCTGAATAGGGGGAGCTGCCATGGCCTTGAAGCTCCCCTTTGCCTGTCCCAGTCCACAGGAAGTTTCTAAGCCACGTGGCCCTTGGAGAGCTACAGGAGCACCTGGGACTAGCTTCCTTGGAGGAGGGAGGTAGTCTTGTGTGCAGGTGGCTCCATGAGCCGGAAAGCAATCTTCTCCCTCCTGTTGTTGCAGATGTCACAGGGGGTTTTGCCTCCCCCAGAGGCACTGGGTGCTGTCTGCAGCCCAGGTTGGGGAAGAGGACTGGGCTGTGCCAATGCTTCTGCTGCCACCAACCCCGCAGGGTCCTGGTTAGAGGGTCTTGCCCCTGTGGTCAGGCTTATCGTTTCATAGTTTCGTAGCTGGTAGGCTTGGAAGGGACCTGAGCAGATCATAAAGTCTGGCCCCCTGCCTTGGGCAGGAAAGGATGCTGGGGTCAAACAACCCTGGCTAGGTGTTCATCCAGTCTCCTTTTAAAGACCCCCAGGGTAGGAGCCAGCACCACTTCCCTTGGAAGTTGGTTTCAGATCCTAGCCGCCCTGACTTTGAAGTCATGCCTCCTGATGTCTAACCTGAACCTATTCTCAGTCAACTTGTGGCCATTATTCCTTGTTACTCCCGGTAGTGCTCGGGGAAACAGGGACTCTCCTGTTCTCCGCAGGTCCCCCCGGTAAGTTTATAGACGGCCACCAGATCCTCTCTCAGCCTCCTCTTGTGGGGGCTGAACAGGTTCAGGTCCCTTCGCCTCTCCTCGTAGGGCCTGCCCCAGGGAAGCAGGAGAGCCACAGCGACCAATGTCCTGCTGCTGCAGGTTCATAGATGCTCCAGAGACCCCAGGCAGAGGCTGTGCCGCTGCTGCAGAGAAGGCATGGAAGTCTGGTGCCTTGCTGCTGCCTCCCTACACTCCCAGGGAGAGACTTGTCGTGCCTCTCGCTTAGGAGCACTGAGGCGAAGAACTCGTTGAGGAGTTCAGCCTTGTCCCCTCTGTCCGTCACCAATTGTTTCTGCCCATTTAGCAGGGGTCCTGTTCCTCCCTGGGCCTTCCTTTTACTCCCTATATATCTAAAAAACAATTTCTTATTGTCTTTTTACTTGGGTTGCCATCCTCAGCTCCATGGTAGCTTTGGCCTGTCTAACTGCCTCCCTACAAGCACGAGCAGAAGAGGTATATTCCTCTTTGGTGATCTCTCCCTGTTTCCACTTTTTATGTGCTCCCCTTTTGGCCCTTAGTCTGCCCTGGATTTCTCTGGTCAGCCAGGGAAGCCTCCTGGCCCCTTTCCCTCTTTTACCTCGCACGGGGATCGTCTCGCTTTGTGCGAGAAGGATAGCTTCCTTAAGGCACAGCCACCCTTCTTGGGCTCCCATCATTTCAAAACTACTACTCTGCAGTGCATCCTTCACTAATCGCCTGAGTTCGCTGAAATCAGCTTTCCTAAAGTCCAGCACGTTCACCCTACTGGTTACCTTACCCACTCGACGCCTTATGCTGAATTGTACTTTTAGGTGATCACTGTCCCCCAGATGGCTACCGATCTGTAGGTCCCCTACTATGTCATCCCCCGTTGCCAATACCAGATCCAGTAAGGCATTCCCCCTAGTGGGACCATGTACCTCCTGCGTCAGGTGGAGGTCCTGTACACAGGTTAGAAACCTGCGTGAGCGGTGGGACTTTGCTGTCTGTGTCTCCCAGCAGATGTCCGGGTAGTTTAGGTCCCCCATGACCACCGCCTCTTTAGCTTTTATGGTCTCTGAGAGTTGCCTCAGGAGCCCCAAATCTATTTCTTCCCCTTGATGTGGGGGTCTGTAGCAGACCCCTACCACCAAATCCTTTTCTCCTTGCCCCCCATGTAGCCTAACCCACAGTCCTTGCAAACCCCCCCCATCCTGCTTGTTCCCCAGTCTGGACCGGTCTGACCAGGGGAAAAATTGCTGTCCACCCCCGCCTCCCTTCCTGCCCTCAGTGCAGTGGCCGGCTGAGCCTGAGTGCAGGGGCGAGACCCCGAAGCCTCCAGCCAGGATGCTGCAGGGTTGGTACCAGCAGCAGCACTGGCACAGCCCAGTCCCACATCCCCAGCCTGGGCTGCACCCAGCGCCTCTGGGGGAGGCTTAAACTCCCTGACAGCTGGAGCAGAAAGAGGGTAGAGGTGGGAGGGCCAGAAGCCTGGGAAATCCCCACAGCAGAGCACAGGCATCGCTTCGCCTAGTTCATCCCTACCCGGTGGCTGCTTAGCCTGTCCTTGACACCTCCAGCGAACGCCTGCGCAAACGCCGGCGCGCTCTGTTCGCGCTGCGCGGCTCGGGAGCGCGGCTCCCTACTGGCTCAGCTATATGGGACCCGGAGGGCTTCCCCTCCGGATCCGGCTCAGCTGTGCCGAGGCCCTCCGCCCCACTTACCTTCGGGGGATCAGCTGCTGCTGCCCCCGCTGCCGATTCCTCTGCTGCTGCTGCTGCCGCCGCCGCCGCTGCCTCGGGTCAAAAGTTAGTTATGGGGCACACGTGCGTGCGGGACACACGTGTGCCTAACTCCTCTCCTTCCCGCTGCTGCTTCCCGAGGTTCAGGTCCCGTCGCCTCTCCTCGTAGCCTGCCCTGCTGACCCCCAGCCATGCGAGTGGCCTTCTCTGGACCCTCTCCGTGCTGTCCACATCCCTCCTGAAGTGCTGTGCCCAGATCGGACGCAGTACTCCAGCTGTGGCCTGACCAGTGCCGCACAGAGGGGGAGGATCACCTCCCTGGCCCTGCTCGAGATGCATCTGTGGATGCACGACAAGGTGCGGTCGGCCTTCCTGACCGCGGCCCCACACTGCCGGCCCATGTTCATCTTGGCATCAGTGATGGCTCCAAGATCCTTTTCTGCCTCTGCCCTGCCGAGAAGGGAGTTCCCCAGCCTGTAGGTATGATGCCGGTTCTTCCTCCCCAGGTGCAGCACTTTGCACTTGTCTGTGTTGAATCCCATCCTATTCTCGTCTACCCAGCCCTGTAACCTGTCTAGGTCCGACTGCAGTCTATTCCTCCCTTCTAGTGTGCCCACATCCCCACACATATTAGTGTCATCCGCGAATTTGAACAAGGGGCTTTTCACCCCCTCAACCAAGTCGCTGATGAAGACGTTGAACAGTGCGGGCCCGAGGACCGAGCCCTGGGGGACCCCACTGCCCACATCCCTCCAGGTTGAAAATGACCCGTCCACTACCAGTTTCTGGTTGCGGCCCCTCAGCCAATTTGTGACCCATCTGACTGTGTAGGCATCGACACCACAATTGCCTTGTTTTTAATGAGAATGGGGTGAGAGACGGTGATGGAGTCCTCCCCGTCCCTGGTGTCTATCCCACAGCTTCCCCGCTCTGACAGTGAAGACATTTCAGTGTTACAGTGATCCGTGTTTCCTGATCTCTAAGCTAATGATACACACTGGACTCGGAAAGGGATTTCCCCCTCTCCTCCCAGTCAGACTGGCACAGACTGGGGGGTTTGCTTTCCTTGGAGGTGGGAGCACAGCCCCTGGGGGCTCAAGTACTGAATGGGGTCTTGCCTTCTTCTGCAGTGGGGGCATGGCCTCTTCCTGGGGTGTCTGGAAGCAGCAGGATGGCTTCCACTGGGGCAGGTTGGGGGCTCTCAGTGTCTGGCAAGGGGCTGGAGGAGGTGCACGGGGCTGGAGTGAGGTGTTAGGAGCAAGTCAGAGCAGGACGCGTATGGGACAGCTCCCATGGGGCTGGTCCTGCCTCGAGCACAGTGCTGGGCTGGAGGTGACCCCCTGTTTGTGGCTCCAGACAGACCTTAATGATGCCGCTTGCGGGGTCTGTGCTGGGCATAGGCTCCCTGCACGGCCGGGGTGACTCAGGTGCTGCACAGGTGCACCAGCCCCTCCCTTGTGCTGGGCACGGGGGTGGCATTGCCTGCTGCACCCACAGATAGGACAGTATCAGGGTGACCCCCAATATCAGGGTGACCTCCCCCCTGCCCCCTCCTTGCAGAACTGCCTGGTGAAGTGTGAGGACAATGGCTACACAGCTGTGGTGGGAGACTTTGGCCTGGCCGAGAAGATCCCCATCTACAGGTGAGCAGGACCCCTCCCCAGGCCACAGATGCAGAGGGGAAGGATCACTGGGGATGGGAGGGGGTTTGGGATATTTCTGGGGGCAGGGAGAAAAGCATGGGGTGGAATTGTGGGGGCAAGGGCTGGGTGGCCCTGGGGGGCATTGGGTGTCATGGAGCTCCACCTTGCCCTGTGCCCCAGTTGGAGGCTGTGGGGTGGGGCTTGGGTTGGAGGCTGTGGGGATGTTGAGGGGTCTCTGGATAGCCCAGGCCGGGGCTGGGTGTGTGCCTGATTGGCCTGCTGTGCTGCAGTGAGGGCAGCGAGAAGGAGCCGCTGTCAGTGGTGGGCTCGCCGTACTGGATGGCGCCGGAGGTGCTGCGTGGGGAACTGTACAACGAGAAGGTGCCTGGCACGGGGGGTGTGGATGGCAATGTGTGCATGGGAATGCAAGAGGGGAACCAGGACCTGGGGTGGGGCGCCCTGGGCCTGGTGGTTGGGGGTGTCAGTGCCCATGGGGAGCTGGGGGCTTTGTCCAAGCCATCCTGTGCTCTGCTGCCCTTTCTCTCCTCCCTGGAGCACACAAAGCCTTCCCCGCCCCGCTCCTGCCCCCAGCCCCGCAGCACCCCAGCTCCCGGCCCCCCCCCAGTTTCTGTCCCCCCTGCAGAGCTGCAGGGGCCAGGGCCGGGCTTTCCTACGTGCCCCCCTCACCTCTAGTATCCCTGCAGGCTGACGTCTTCGCCTACGGCATCATCCTGTGTGAGATCATCGCTCGGGTGCCGGCTGATCCCGACTACCTGCCCCGCACTGAGGTAGGCCCTGCTCTGCCAGGGGTGGCACAAAGCTGGTCACTCACCCCACAGACCCAGCCCCGTGGCATCCATGGCTGCAGTGTCGCAGGCTCCCCGGGGCTCAGTGCATGAGACAGACCTGTGTCCCTGGCCTGGCGCAGCCAGCAGGCTCCATGCCAGCGCCTAGCTCTTGCATCACTGCGCCCACAGCAAGCGTTGACCCTGGGGGCAAAGGTAGCAGCGAGCACCTCTGTGTTACCTGCAGCTCCTCTTATGTGGCTCCAGGGTCATCTGACCCCAGCACTCTTTCCTGCCCAGGCAGGAAGTCAGACTCGACGACCTGTTGAGGTCCCTTCTGACCCGAGCATCTATGATGCTGCCCTGCTGCCCAGGAGAGTAGGGGAGGGGAAACCACTCGCCTGGGGTGCCCGTGGACCCGATCCTGCCGGCTGGGCACTGGGGGCAGTTCTCCCAGCTGGGCTGGACCCCAGAACCTGCCCTGGGCCTGGGCTCTGGGTCCTAGGCCTGGGGGCTGTGAGCAGCTCGGGATAGGGGGGGTTGCTGTTTGTCTGGAAGGGGCATCCTGCAGTGGGGTGGGTGTCTAGCATGGACCCCCACCAGCAGCCAGGGGTGTGGGTGCTGTTGCCCTATGGCTTGGCCTTTGGCGTGGCTGCAGACAGGTGTCCCCAGTGCCCATGATACTGGATACTGCCCAGGGCCCAGACCCAGATCTCCCTGGTGTGAGGGAAGGAGCATGAGGGGGTAGAGGGCCTGTGCTTGGGGTCCAGCCCCTGTTACTGCCCCTGCATGGTGCCAGATCCATCCCAGGCCCCCTGCTGGGTCAGTGGCAGCTGGGGATCCAGTGCCAGTGCCAGTGCCAGTGATGGGCGCTTGGTGCCACCTAGTGGTGCGCTGCTTACACTGCACCCGTAGGCCAGCTCCCCCGTGGGAGTGCCGTACGGATGCCACCAGAGTCTGCTCCTCACCAGGATTTTGGCCTGGACATCGCCGCCTTCCGCAACCTGGTGAGGGACGACTGCCCGGCACCCTTCCTCCAGCTGGCCTTCCACTGCTGCCGCGTGAGTGCCCGGCCCGTGCCCATCTGCTCTGCCGTGGTGCCCACCCACGGCCCCTGCCAGGCTGAGCCGCAGTCCCAGCACCAGCATCACCCCCTAGTTCCCAGTCCCTGTAACCCCCCAGGTGGAGCAGGGCCAGGGGGGTCCCTGAGCTCCCTGGCCTCTTGCTGCCCACGTCCCCCCTTGAACACCCTTGGGGGGATTCATGTCCATTCTCCCCTCCCCTGAGTCTAGAACTAGAACAATAGGACACAAAACTAGCAGGCGATAAGCTTAAAATGAACTAAAGTCAGTTCTGTTTCCCTCAGCATGTCTTTAAAGGGTTGAACTAATGGCCACCAGATGTGGGGGGCTGAGAGCTGAGAGTGCAGCCAGGTTCAGCAAGGGACAGGACACATGCTTGGAGGAAAGGAGCATCAGGAGCTATTGAGAACGGGAGTGAGAGGCACGGCCTCTGCATCAGACCTGCCTGGACCTTCAATGCTGGAGGCTGCAGAGGAGAGAGGAATGGGGAAAAACCCTGCTCAGACCCAGTCATTCTCCCTTCCAGCCTTTGTTCTCTGCCCCCATGGGACACAGAGGGTGGGCACGATGGAGCCGGGGTCTGAGCCAGCACAGGGCAGCTCTTGTATTATGGTGAGTGGAAACAGAGCAGCCTGTGGCGGCCAGTAGGGGGCGCTCCTGCGTTGAGCCGCCCACCTCCCTGCGCCCGCCCACCTGCCCGGCTCCGAGTGCCTCCCTGGGGGCGCCTCGCGTCCCGCTGACCCCTTCCTGGAGCACACGCGCTAGCCTGGGGGTAACGTAGCTGCCAGCACCCCGAGAGGGGACTGGGCCCTGTGTCCTCGGGGAAACACAGGCCTAAAGTCCTACGGGTACTCGACCCAGTACAGGCACTTGGGGCACTTCCCCAAGTCGGGGGCCAAAAAGGAAACTCTCCCTTAGTCCGCAGACCTATGGGGCCTCTTAGGCATAATTTAGACCCACCCCTCAATAAGTCTCCTACACCGGTCACAAAGGAGAACTGTATTGATTACAGGGGTAGCGTGAGAATAGGGTACAAGATAGAGCATTATCATAGAAATCCCATAGAGCAAAACAGTCTGGCTGAGGTAGCCTTTTGATCACGCATCTGAGCCACTGCCAGCTAGAGATCTAACCAGATCATAGAATCATAGAAGTGGGGTCGAAGGGACCTTGTAGATCTTCAAGTCCGACCCCCCGCCTGGGCGGGAGAAAAGACTGGACTCCGATGACTCCAGCCAGGTAGTCATCAAGCCTCTTCTTAAAGCCCCCCAGGGTAGGGGCCAGCACCACTTCCCTAGGAAGTTGGTTCCAACTCCTAGCCGCCCTAACATGAAGTAGTTCTTGCAGATGCCTAATCTAAATCTACTCTCTAATAACTTGTGTCCATTGTTCCTTGTCATGCCGGGGGGCGCTCGGGGAAACAGCGTCTCCCCTAAACCCTTCTGGTCCCCCCTAGTGAGTTTATAGACAGTCACCAGGTCCCCCCTCAGCCTTCGCTTGTGGAGGCTGAACAGGTTCAGGTCCCGCAGTCTTTCAATGTACGGTCTGCCCTGTAGTCCCCGGATCATGCGGGTGGCCTCCTCTGGATCCTTTCAATGCTGTCCACGTCCCTCCTGAAATGGGGTGCCCAGACCTGGACGCAGTACTCCAGCTGCGGCCTGACCAGTGCCGCATAGAGGGGGAGGATCGCCTCCCTGGCTCTACTTGAGATGCACCTGTGGATGCACGACAAGGTGCGGTTAGCCTTGCCAACCGTGACCTTGCATTGTTGGCCCATGTTCATCTTGGAGTCAATAATGACTCCAAGATCCCTTTCTGCCTCTGTGCTCTCAAGAAGAGAGTTTCCCATTCTATAAGTGTGCCGCTGGTTACTACTGCCCACGTGCAGCACCCTGCACTTGTCAGTATTGAAACGCATCTTGTTTATGTTAGCCCACTCCTGTAACCTATCCAGGTCTTGCTGCAGTCTTTCCCTCCCTACTAGCATGCTCACCTCACCCCAAATTTTGCTATCATCAGCGAATTTAAAGAGGTTGCATTTCACCCCGTCGTCCAAATCGCTGATGAAGAAATTGAACAGCGCGGGCCCCAGGACTTCCCCCAAGGTCGACTATGACCCATCCACCACCACCCTCTGAGTAGCTTACTCACAAGCATCATCCCGAGGCTGTTGGAGATCCCCTCTGGAGGCAGGCCATTCCTCGCTCATGAGTTATGGGGGAGAGAGCCAGTTTCAGATGGTCAAGCTCCTCTCTAAGTCTGAGTCCCCCTCATGGCTGCTGCCCCCTCCTCCTGGGCAGTGTTAACGTATATAGCCCCTGTGACCTCATTCACCTGGTCCAGTGGAGGCCAGCTGCTGTTGGCCAACCAATTTGAAATACATCACTAGTTGCCAGGCAGACTCCAGCCCACCAGGTAGATGCCCCCCACCCAGGTAGCTGATGCCAGTCATGTAGGCAGAGGGAGCAGGTTTCCCCCCTCCCTCAGGACTGCAGCCAGCTCAGGTTACCTAAAGGGATAGGGTAAAGGTGTGCCTTCTCTGCTTTGCCCATCCTAATCACATTGTCACAGAGCAGAGATTTTGGGGAAGAACAAAGGTGGCTTCCTGCCACACAGCCCCTGGGCTGGGGTTAGCAGTTTCCCTGGGGGTGTGGGAAGGCTGGTGTGGGGCTAGCTTCCCGTGGCTGTGGGTGACCCAGTGACTCTCCTCACCAGATGGAGCCAACAGCCCGGCCCTCCTTTCTGGAGATCACACAGCGCCTAGATGGCATCCTGGAGCAGCAGCTGGGAGTGGAGGGCACAGCGTCCGGCCTCCAGGCCGATGGGGAGGCCACGTCTACACCTAAGACACCAGCAGCTCTAAATGGTACTGTGGCAGCACCTTTCCTTTGGGCTGCCTACTTCCCTGCCCTGGGGTCCCCATCTGTGCAGCCCTCTCCTCTCAGACCCCCCCAGCCCTTCATGGAGAAGTCAAAAAAGCAAACAGCACATTACAAATGATGAAGAAGGGGGTTGTGAACACAATGGGAAGTGTTGTGACTCCCCTTCATAAATCCACAGGGCATCCCTGCCTTGAAGGCTGTGCCCAGTTCTGATCCCTGCACATCCAGAAAGAGCTAAAAGAGCTATAGAAGGTGCAGAGCAGGGCAGCAAAGGTGCTGAGTACTGTGGAGGGGCTCCCGTGTGAGGAGAGACTCATGAGACCAGGCCTGATCAGTTTGGTAGAGAAACACTGGAGTGGGGCAGGAGAAGGTTTTACAATGCATGAAATGGGGAAGAGAAAGTCAAGAGGGATTTGTTACTGACCATCTCTCTCCCCAGACAAAAACCAAGCATCACAACACAAAACAAGCAGACCAGAAGTTTAAAACTAACAAAAGGGAGTTTTATTTCCCCTGGCATGTCAGTGAGATTTATAGCCACCAGCGGTGGTGGGAGCTGAGAATTTATCCAGGTTTATCAAGGGACTGGACATGTCCTTAGGGGAAGGGGCATCAGTTACTATTGAGCAAGGGGTGAGGGGTACAACCTCTACATCAGAACTGCCTGGAAGTTCAATGCTGGAGGCTGCAGGGGAGAGAGGAACAGGGGAAGACCCTGCTCAGACCCAGTCACTCTTCCTTCCAGCCTCTTCTGTGGGGCACAGAAAATGGGGCAAGATGGACCTAAGGTCTGACCCAGCCCATTGCAGCTCTTATGGCCCCAAGTTTTTAGGTCAGTTATTGTGGACCCCCAGGGAGCACCTGTGTTGCCCCATGTGACCGGACTGTGGGCACCAGCGCTGTGCATGCCCCTGCAGCAGGGAAGGGTTTATGGACCATATGGCATCCAAGGCAAGGGGCTCATGGGCCCTGTGGCAGGCCAGTAGGAGGTGCTTCTGTGCTGAGCTGCCCACCTCACTGCACCTGGCCAAAAAACAAGCTTCAGATGCCTCCCCAGGGTCGCCAACTTATGACCAACCCCCTTTCTGGAGCATCCCCACAAGGCTGGGGTAACCATTGCCACCACCTGGACTCAGGTCTTTGTCTGGGCCCTGTGCTGCCCATGATACACTGACCCTGTAGACCTTAGGATTTCAGGGTGCTTTTATTAGCCTGAAGCATTCACCAGCAGCCTCCCTTGCGGGAGGAAAGTAAATAGCTGAGTCTACCTTAGCAGGTCTCTTCCCTCTTAATCACACACAGCGAGGCGTGCTAGCACAGATAGATTTATTGGTCAAAGAGGGATAGGGTGAGGAAGGAATATCAATAGCAAAATATAGAAAGAAAACCAACCTTGAGCAAAGCTAGGTGGCTTGTCAGCCTTTTTGATATGCGACTAGAGAATATTAAACTGAGCTTCTAGTTAAGTTTTTGGTAAGTCACTCACTTCTGCATCCTGAGCATGTAAAGACCTGTGGAGGTCCATGCTTGGGGGGGGGGGGTGTTCTAAAATGTCCAACCTCCTTCTTCCTACAGTGACCCTCTTTTGTAGCCCTACTGACATCACCACCTGTGCCCAGTCAAGGACACATGTCATTTGATGACGGCCAATCAATTTGAAAAGCATCACAGTTACCTAGAGGAGTGACATGCGCTTAAGCCCCTGACCTGTATCATGAGGGTCTGGATGAGGGCCCTGTTTGCAGGGGGATGTCTCTGTAGCACCTGCAATTCGGCAGGGCCTGCATGGTCCCGGGCTGCATGATGCAATACTCCGGCTGGGGCAGACATGGCAACCTCTCATGCCTTGGGCCAGAGGCTGTTGTCTGTGACCCTGGGGGAGTGGGGACTGCAGCCATGGCTGGCAGGCTGCAAGGACATTTGGGGCTGGAGTCACTGACCTGCCATCTCTGCTTTGCACCCAGGGGATGCTGCGCCTGCTCCCACCCGTGTCGAACCACTACTGCGGCGGGAGCCCAGCCCGTGGCTGCTGCCGCCGCCCGACTACCGCCTCTGCCGCAGCCAGTCAGACATGTTCCCACCACGCTCCCCTGGCTCGCGGCGGCCTCCGCAGCCCGAGGTGGATGCACACACTAGAGAAACACCGCCCCGCCTCAACCCCTTCTCCCAGCGTGAGGACCTCAAAGGAGGCAAGACCAAGCTGTTTGACACACCCAGCAAGTCGGTCATCTCTCTGTCCTTTGACCTGCCGCTCCCCGCCGCCTTCTCTCCCGGCAGCCCCGTGACGCCCGAGCCCACGGTGGAGGCACACTGCGACTTCTCGGCCCCCGTGGTGCTCACCCGCCGGTGCCGCTCACTGCCTGCCTCCCCCGAGCTGCCACGACACGCTGGGCTGGCCCTGGGTGTTGAGTCGGACCCTGCCTCCCACCGGCCACCAGCTCTGTGCCCTGCGGAGGGCCCTGCCCCCGCCACGCTTCTCCCGCCACTGCGCTGGGGGCAGGCACCGGAGCTGGGGGGCTGCTCGGCACTGCCCAACCCTGTGGGAGTGGAACTGATGGACTGCAGCCCCGACAGCCCTGACCCACAGCATGGGCTCCCACCGGCTCCAGTGCCAGCCAACAGCAACTTCATTCGCACGGCGGCCACGGACGCGCGGCCCTGGGCCCCGGAGGCCCTGCCACCCAACGGGCTGCGGTTCAACAACAACCACGTGGTGGTGAGCAAGCCCCATGCCTGGGGCCGGGGCCTGGAGCACGGCTTCTCGGAGCTGAGCGTGCCGCCTGCAGGCACCTTCGAGCGGACGGAGCTGGAGCAGGACGAGGTGCTGGCCTGTCCCGGCTGCTGCCTGGGTCCCTTCAGCTTCAGCCTGGCCTCCGTGTGCCACCGGCCCGCGCCCAGCCCGCCGCGCTACCAGAACCTCAACTGCGAGGCCAAGAGCCTGCTGTGCCAGGACCGGGGCCGCCACCACAAGCCCCCGGGGCTGGCGCTAGCCGAGCCCAGCCTGAAGTTGCCTGAGGCACAGTCCTAGTCCTGGGCACAATGGCCGCGGCCAGGTCTGGAGCCCGCGCTGACCTGCCAAGACCCTCGCCTGTCATTTCCCTGCCCCACATGCCCCGCACAGTGAGTGACACGTGGGCCTGGGCTCATCTTGGCAAGCAGCACCATTTGGGGTGCAATCATCAGGGTGGACGTGCCAGGGAGGTGGCAGCTTGGCCCTGACTCACCAGCGAGCCCCGGTGCCCAGGAAGCACAGTGCTGCGGTCCAGTGCCCGGGATAAGTGTATCAGGTGCTGGCAGTGCCCCATGGCCACGGCCCCGGGCGCAAGTGCAATAACACAGCTGCCTCCGCACTGTCCAGACAGGAGAGGCTGGGTACTGGTTGCCCCCAGCCAGGGGCACTGGGCTGTGCCCCTTTCTGGGGCACCTCATGCCTCACCTCGAGGCAACAGGCTGGCGTGTGGGCTCTGCCCATCCAGCATTGGGTCACCTCACTCACCAGCTAGGAAGCCAGTGCCTGGGGGCCTGGATCGGGCCGGGGGCTAGAGCTGAGGGTGGGGGGAGGTCTTGTGAGGGGAGGTGGGTTCATTGGGCCTGCCCTGCTCTGCCCGGGGCCGTGGGACGGTTGTGCACAGATGGGCAGGGAGGTCGGAGGTGCGGGGGTCCCAGTGACGGACCGGCTACTGGGGGAGGCCTGTGTGCAGTAGGGTGGCTGGGGGTGCCCCTGCCCCAGTGCTCCCTTCCCCACACACATTGCACTGGTGAATGCAATCTCTGGGGTTTAATAATATGACCATGAGCGTGAGCAGCACGAATGGCAGTAATATATATCCCGGCTTCTTTACAGTGTTGAATAAACCTGCCTGTCCTGTAAGGCGTCCTGCCTGACCTGTGCCTGTGGCACAAAGAGGTCCCCAGCATGAAGCTCAGTGGGGACGGGATGGGGGACGCTCACGGGCTTGGTGCGGGGCCGGCTCCCTGATCTGCATGATGCACAGGGCCAGTGCCTGGCCTCGTGTCGGTAGTGACCCTGGGGCTGCCAGGACTCCCTGGCTGCCCGCAGGGGCCCCTCCTGCCCTGGCTGGGTGTGTGTGAGGGATCAGGGAACAGGGCTCTGTCTGCTGGCTGTGGGGCAGCGGGGGCTGCTGTGGGGAGGGGGCCGCAGCCAGAGGAAGGTGGGGTTGGTGCAAGGTTGCCCAGAGGAGAAGGAAGCAGGTTGCAGGGTGCAGACACCGCAGGGTGGGAGGTTCCCTCCAGCCCCGCCGCCAGGGCCCGTGCATGGGCATCGTGCATACAGCCCATGGGCCCAGACTGGGGCAGTGGCCGCCCCACATGGAGCAGATAAGGAGAGCAGGAGCTGCGACCCGCAGAGCTGGGGCCCACTTGCACATGTGGCTGTGGAAAGGCACCTGCCAGTGGTGCATCACTGCTCTGCTGAGCCCGCTGCTGGGAAAGGCGGGGGACCCCGAGCCCCCTGCACTCCCAGCTGTGCCAGGGCCAGGTCAGAAATGCTGCCTTGTCTGGCTGCGTCAGGCCAGAGGGGTCCAGCAACCGGACTCTGGTGTCGCTTGGAGATCCCAGGAGCATCCCCTAATGCCCTGCTGGGTGGGAGTTTGGGGAGTGCTGAGCCCGTGGTGCTGGGAGGGATCGTGCTGGCACCGGTGAGAGCTGTTCCTGGGAGCATCGTGGCACGAAGGCGAGAAGCAGGGTGAGTGGGGCAGGCAGAGCTAGCCCCAGCCCCACATGTGGGGGGTGCAGGATCCAGCAGCTGAGGGAAGGGGACACGAGTCCCTGGCTCTGCGTGTGCACACGGCACCCTCGTGCCTTCACGCCCCGGGGCTGGCTCCCTGGTGGCAGTCGACAGCTCTCACAGACCCAGCGGTGCTTGTCATTAAGCCAGCCTCCTCCGCTGTTCTGCCCCTGCTGTTGTGCCAAAGTGACCACGAGGTGCCTCGATCCCTGACCTGCCACGACACGGGCTGCGTGACCGTCCCACCCCCTCAGGACCCTGCCCGTGGCCAGTCTGGCCTTGTACCAGGGCCCGAGCCAGAGCCCCCGTCACCGCCCGCGCTGCGCTGGTGCTCGGGAAGGGGGTGCAAGCAGCTTCCAGGCAAGGAGCTCGGCGCCAGCGTACGTGCTGTGCAGGGTGTCGCCCTCCCACTGCCACTGGTACATGCGTGACTTGCAGCCCTGTCTCCGCCTGAGTCCGATCCAGTGCAGGACATCCATGCGAGCAGGGCAGCTCTGGGGAGGTCACGACAGCTGTAAAACGGCCCCAGGCCAGGGAGACCCCAGTGCCCAGGTGCAGCTCCCGGAGCGGTGCTGGGGGCCGCGCTCAGGACTGGGAAGGGGCGGGAGAAAGGCTGCCGGCTGCCGAGGAGGCTTCCAGCCTTTCTTCCCTTCACCTGCCCCAGGTGCCCCTCGCGCTGCCTCCACCCGCCAGGCCCTGCCCAGCCCGCTCCCCGCACCGGGGTGAGTGACCGGCTTGTCCAGCACCAGCTTTCCTGATGGTCCCTGCCTCCGCCCTGCTCCATCCTCCCTGTGCCCGCTAGCGCAGAGCCTTCCCCCGAGCCCCGTACCGGCATGGCCGTGGTCCCAGCCCGGGAAGACAAGGAGCCGGGAGGATCGCCCTGCAAGCTGACAGACTCTCCCACCGCGTCGTGTTCCCCTCGGAGAGGAGCAGGCACGTCCCGCGGCGCAGCACCGGGTCTCCGGCACCGGTCTGGGCACCGGCGGCCGCTCGCACCCGCGTTATCCTGTGCCCCCGCTGCGCCGCGGGTGCCGGAGCCATCGCCCTGGAAGGTGGCCCTTCCAGGAGCCATCGCCTCTGCCCGCAGAGCAGTGCTGGGGCGGGCACGGTGCGAGCCAGGCAGTGGCCAGGCCACGGGGCAGCAGGGCAGGGGAGGATGAAAGAGCCAGGGCAGCGGGGCCAGGACAACAGGCTCCCTGCCACAGCAGTGCCCCTGCCCGATCCCCACCGGGCCTGGGCCCAGCACAGCATGGGGGGAAGGGCTGTCCTGCCCGAACTGCCCACCCTGGGGGTGCCCCGCGCCCTGCTTGCCCCTCCCTGGGGTGCCTGTGACCTGGCAGGCTCGCACGCTGGCCAGGGCTCTTGCAGTCACGTTCAGCTGCTCCTGAAGGCCCCGGGCTTCCTGACACGTCACCGTCTTCTCTCGCGCCTGCCTCCGCTGCTGCCCTTGCTGCCCATCTGTGGGCACTGGGAGAGCGGCACCGGGGGCAGGCTGCCCTCACGCAGGACCAAGATCACACGTGTCCCCCCGCTGTCCCCCCAGGCCTGTCTCCCCCCACATCCCTGCATTCCCTGCCAGCGGGCAGACCCCAAGGTGATGGCGGTGGCAGCAGCACCAGGAGCAGGGGACGCACGCTGCACCGATGCTCTGCAAGAAACAACGTGCTGTGCAACCAGCCGCAGCACCCACAGGCCGCCACACCTCTGGCCTTGACCACAGGCAGGGCGGCCAAGCATGGCCGGATGTGGGGCCTCAGACCTGCCATTCGCTCCGGCAGCCACGGCCCTGCCCTCCCAGTACAGACAGGCTTGGTGGGGGCCCAAAAGCATACGGGAGGCTGTGCTTGTCCAGCCCAGGCCCCCAGCTCTACCAGTGATCACCTCTGCAAGGGCAGGAAGGGGCTGGGGAGTAATAAGATCCCCCCCGACACCTGCCCCTGCCCTTCCTGACCCCACTGCATCCTCGGGCTGAGCCTAAGCACAGGGGCAAGACCCTCCATCCAGGACCCTGCAGGCTGGTCCCAGCAGGAGAATTGGCACAGCCCAGTCCTTAGCCCTGGCCCTGGGCTGCAGAGAAGGTGGCAGCGTCACACACAGGAAGCTGCTGTCATTAAACGAGTGTGTGTGCGTGTCTGAACGGGCGAGTGTGCACGGTGCCTCGAGCCCTGCCTGTGCTCAGACCCACGCAGCCCAGCACCTCCCTGCAGCCGGCACCCAGCACCTCTGAGGGCGGCAAAGGAAACCCTGATGCCTGCAGCACCTGGGGAGGGGGGGAGCACCTTCCTGGCCCACGTGTGCACCAGCAAAACCCTAGAGCCTGGGGCAGCCACATGCCCCTGCTCTGCCCTGCAGCCTGGGAACAGCAAGCAGAGCCACCCCTCAGCCCCGGGGCAGGACACCCCTCCATCACCTGTCCCCTCTGACTTCTGACCTGAGCCAGCTGTGCACCCCTGGGAGCTCTCTGCAACCCTGCTGGGGAGCCCTGGGCAGGGCAGGGGATGCCCCTTGTTACCAGATTTGCCCGCTACTTTGGGGTGTGCTCATTTATTAGGGCTAGGGTCTTGGTAATTCTATCAATGTGCTGCTTGTGTTACTGGTGTTTCTATACGGAGCTGTATCTCTCCCCCTGCAAGCCCTCACCCACAATGGAGCTATCTTGCAGGACTCAGTTCATTGGGGCTGGGTTCCTCCAGTCCCCAAATCAGTCATACACACAAACACACACAGATTAACGTGACACGCCTGGAGACCTATGAGGGGACAGAGAAAAGAAAAACAAACTCCCACACTCCCCCCGTATATGCTGGGAGAAGCTGGGATCACATTGCAGGGTAAAAGTGGAGCATTGATCTACGAGAGGGTGGCCATAACAACTTGAGCACTTCTCTGGCCTTTTCCTGCCTCAGCATCGGGGTAGGCACTGACAAGCCTATCCGATGTGTATTTTCCAACGGCTCAAAGCCTTTCCTTCCTGCTAGCCAAGAAGGGTGGCCGGCAGGATAGAGAAGACTGTTTACCCTATTCCTTGATGGTCCGGTGGTTTACCCTTCCATTCTTTGAGCTGTGAAGAATGAAAACATTTCCTCCAAGGTTTTCTACCTTTTCCATTCAGGATTTCAACCTGATAAACATTGGGACTGGCTCGATTTACAGTAAAGCAAGGACCATCCCAGGTGTGAGTCAAAGAGAGTTCCTTTGCTGCACCAGCTAAATCTTGTTTCAAGGTAGCCAGGGCAGTTTGTTGGTCTGCTCCCCATTCCCAAATCCTGTTTTTCTTTAAAAATGTGTACAGAGGCTTAGCTTTGTCAGAGAACATTTCAATGAACTCTCTGGAGAAGTTAAAAGTTCCCAAAAGAGCTCGCAAAGAGTGTGTGTCTGTGGGAGAAGGCAGCTTTCCTATTGTCTCTACCCTTTGCTGATCTGGAGACCTGCCATCCTCTCCAAGACATACACCCAGGTATTTCACTTGTTGCTGCACTAACTGAGCCTTTTCTCTATTCACCTTAAATCCAGTTTCCTGTACTATAGTCAGCACCTCCTTAGTGATTTCTCTGTTCATTTCTGAAGTGGGGGTGTGTATCAAAAGGTCATCCACGTATGAAATCATGTGTGAGTGGTATTTAGGGCTCAAACGGTTCCACATTTTAGTGGCACGGGCATGACAAATACTAGGGGAAGAATGGAAACCTTGAGGAGTTCGGCTGAAGGCGTATTGTTGTCCCCTGTAGGTAAAAGCAAACTTATACCAACATGAAGGACGGAGGGGGATAGCCATGAAAGCATTAGCCAAAGCGATCACAGAGAACCATTTGGAGCCAGCTGCTACTGCTGCCAAGATTTCATTGTATTTAGCTACTACAGGAGCAGCGCCGGGGTGGCTGCATTTAAGGCACGGAAATCTATTGTCATTCTATAAGCGACCCCGTCCGCTTTAAGGACTGGCCATACTGGAGAATTGCAAATACTTTGCGTAGGCACAAGCACTCCTTGTTCTAAGAGACAGTCTATGGTATCCTTAATGCCTTCCTCTGCTGCAGCTGGGTATTTATACTGCCTTTGAGGAGGGGGATCTTGTCCTTCAATCAAAACTTCAGCATTTATTTTTCCACACTCAGCCTTATGTTTGGTCCACAACCTGGGAAATTCCTGCACCCATGAATCACTAAGGGAGGTTAGGGTGGCAGTAGGTGCTTTTATGGCAGCACAACGATGCACAGCAGAGACTTCTGCAGGTCCTCCTTTTACCTTCCATAACACCAGTTAGCTGAAATGCCTGGAGGAAAGGAGCTCCTAGGATTCCCTTCTCATTGCCCTCATGAGCACAGCACTCCACTTTTCCTTGCAATCTGTCAACTTGCAAGGGAACATCCTGCCAGACAGGAGCTTCCTGAATTTCTCCCCCACATCCACTGAGCTGAACATGTTTCGTGGTGGGTCTCCCTCCAGAGAGCCACTGGGGACTTAGAATATTTACAGAAGATCCAGTGTCCACTAGCAAGTGGGCTAACACCCCTGGGGTCCCCACCGTCGCCCTCACAGTGGGGCTCCCCCGTACATCACACTGAAGTCTTGCGACCAGCTGGGGAGGCCCGAGGAGAGCCGGGCAGCCCATTGATCGGCGGACTCCCCCTGGAGACTGCACTCGGGAGAGGAGGCCGGGGTCTGGCGCTGACCGGGAGCGGGTGCACGGGATGCACTCTGTACTGGGGCAGTGGGCTGAGGGGGTGCTCCCTGCATTAGCTCTGCTCTCCGTACGGCTTGAGACAAAGCATTAATCAGGACACTGATGGGCTGGCGATCATATTTTCCCATATCCTCCCCTAAATTCACTAGCTCTTTCCAAATCATTCTCCTAAAAGACTCCTTGGGTTGTCGTTGCCCAGAGTTGTGAGGCCAAGGGGGATTAGAAGTGGGAGGGCGACTGGCAGAGTAAGGACCATTATTTGCAAAGGTGACAGCCTGCACAGGCTCTGATGTAATCTTTTTGCCTGCTTGCCTCTTTAAGACACCAGACTCTCACAGCAAATCTCCTGCCTGTTTGATTTTCACCACTAGTTCATTCCAGGTTACGGGCTCTAGATCCACAACCCCTATGGTCATTTTTGTCTGGGAATCTAATCCTGCACAGGTGCTCTGTATTAATTCCGGTCCCTGGTACTGGAGAGTGATAACTCCGTTCTCTTCTGTCTGGGGTAATGAATCCGAGAGAGCTGCTAGCATTTTCTTTCGGATCAGGTAAGACTCTGGGGCTTCTCCTGGCTTCTGCTCTTCCAGTACATACAATTTCTTAAGGGAAGGTGCAGGCAGTAATATTTTAAGAGCGCTTTTCATCCATTCCCGGGGTCCAGGAGCAGTTCGCTCCCAAGACCCTATGCCCATGTCTAGAGCATCTGCATCACAAGGGGAGTCACATAACTGAGCTAACTGAGTTAAGTCTGTGCCATCAGCAGAGGGGTACATTTGCCAAACACGAGCCAGCCATGCAATAGCAGTGTCTCGGTTCAGTGGCCCCAGGCTCTCAGCAATAGCCTTGGCTTGACTGGGAGACCGTCTCACTATGTCAGTGACTATCGCTGTTGTGGGAAGACAATCTCCTGCAACTAAGCGTTTAACCTCCTTTGTGGTGACAGGGGCAACATTATGCATGTGGGGCCAATTGGGGTTGAATGGGCTTTTGGGGACTGCATCAGGGAGTAACTCTACTTTCCCAGGGGACTCAAAATCACAGTCCTCTCTCAACCTTACAGCTGCTACCACTCCCTTATGAGCACTAAGTTGGGCATGCAATTTACTGATCTCTGCCTCACACTTCTGATGACTTGCTGCTGTCTTTGCTGCCTTGTTTTCCTCTGCCAGGAAACGAGTTGCAGCTCTGGCGTCTTCTAACAACACTTTGGTGTGTGTTAATTCTTTCTTATACAACTCTAAAGTCTTGCTGGCCTTGTCTGTCTTCCTGTATATCTCTAAGCAAAGTTACCAGTTTAAGCTTTTCTGCTACAAAATCACACCCACTTATCTCACAATCTTGCAAACGCTGTTGTAACTGTTCTTTTTCAAGCTCCAATTCCTGCTTCCCCTTCAACATTTCAATCATTTCCAAACATGCATAAAACAATGCCCAGGCAGCAGCTGCATCTTTTGCACTACTACATGGCTTAAGAGTGGTGCAGTACTGTTCAAAACTGCCTCAGTCAGGGGATTCTCACCCTTGAAGCACCCTTTTTCCCAGGGACATTTTCCCTTCTTCATTACCCATCTCTCTAACCTGCAGGGTTTCTCCTGCCTCAAACGAGCAGCTAAAGGGGGTTTTCCAGACATCTCCATTTCCCTTATCACACTAATGCTCACTATCAAAAAGTCTCTTTTACACAGTCACTTAGATTTTACACTGACACAGTATTACTCCACAATCTTAGTTCTAGAGCACAACTCTTAATTCTATAGCACAGTCTTAAAGTTATTCCAGCACAGTTCTTAACTTAAAAGTTACAGAAGGGTCTGAGAGAGGGACCTTGCTGAAGGAGCTTGGTCTGACAAGAAAGAAGAGAGAGAGAGAAAAGAAAAAACAAGGAAAGTAAAGCTTTCAGTCTGGTACCTCAGTTTACCACTCTGCAGCAACTACCCAACAATTACCACGTGATTAGAGCCACGTGCTGCCAGCCTTCTCCACCAATTTTGTTACCAGATTTGCCCCCTACTTTGGGGTGTGCTCATTTATTAGGGCTAGGGTCTTGGTAATTCTATCAATGTGCTGCTTGTGTTACTGGTGTTTCTATACGGAGCTGTATCTCTCCCCCTGCAAGCCCTCACCCCCAATGGAGCTATCTTGCAGGACTCAGTTCAGTGGGGCTGGGTTCCTCCAGTCCCCAAATCAGTCATATACACAAGCACACGCAGATTAACATGACACGCCTGACCTGGCCGGGTTGATCAGCATGGACAGGCTGACACCCTCATATGCCAAGAATCAGTTCATCAGAGCAACAATAACCACAGTCAGACACAAGCACACACTTAAACAGAATACCTCTGAATCTGGCTGGGTGTCCAGATGACCCCCTCCTGGGCCAGCATTCAGTTCATTAGGGCACGTCTGAGCCAAACTGGGTCAATCAGCCTGTACAAGCTGATCCCCTTATGTGTTTCGAACTCAGCACGTCCCAATCTTTTAGTCTCTTGATGAGCAGACCCCGCAGTATTTCTGGGCTGCACAGGGATCTTTAGCTTAGGTAAGAGGGGCGTTGCTACAGAGCAAGTGGGGAAAGAGAAGTAAAGAAGGCAAAATATACCCAGTTACCACCACTTTGACTATAAAAGTTATTTATTGCTAAGTAGATGAAATATATATTGACACTAGTAGTGATAGACATGCAAAGGAAAAACAAACACAAACAGTCACAGTATACCCTGGTTTCACTAAGTATTTGGGGAAACTTAGCTCAAGCTTAACCAATACAGTTCAAGTTCAGAAATCTGTGCTTAGAGGGAGAGAAGAGAAAAGAGAGAGGGAGCTGGGATCTCGCCAGTCCAAGGCGCTCGGGTTGCAGAGCCGACAGGTCGAAGTTCTCAGCACGATCCTTGAAGGGAGACGATCTTCCTCCTGCCGCCTCTCCAGAAGAAAGCGAGTGGTGTCAGCACACACTGCTGCTTCTTTTTCAGGTTTTTATACCCCCAGTTCAGCTTCTTTCAAGCATTCTCAGTAGTGTAAATCAAATTGTCTTCTCTATTGACAAGGGGTTATCTGGGTGGAACATCTCAGGAACTTGATTGATACTCAGGAAACACCTACTTGGAGCCAGCTTGATAGCAGATATACTTGATGGGATCTCTCTTGGTGTCTTCAGAAACAATAGATTGCAGCATCAGGGTTTTGGATTTTTACTTGCTGTGAACAAGCCTCAGCTTAGCATGACTTTTCCAGATCTTACTATAGTCTTTTAACAGACTTCAGGCAATTACTGGAGTGTTCATAACCTGTTGCGAAGAGGACTTCCACCCGTCGTCTCGGGAAAAGTATGACAGCACTTGTGGACAGGGCTCCCACGGGCTGGACGCGGTGATGAACCCTGTACCATTGTTCAAATGTTGCCCGTACCCCCTCGGACTCGGTCTATTGCCTCTGCGCTCCCTAACCCGGCAACCGAGTTGTAGCCAATTAAGTTTCCATCGGCCTCCCATAGCGGGACCGGGGAATGTACGGCCCGAGATGCCCAATAAACTTACTTTTGCTTAGAGGTGTGTGTGGGCAGGGGGAAGGAAAAGTCCTTTGTAAATCCAGATTAGAACTGGTCTGATAAATGCAGAGCTGGGTGTGGGGGTTGATGAGCATTTGGAGCACAGATTCCCATCATGCAGTGCTTCCCTGCTTCGCTGATCCCAGAATTCACTGCAGTCTCTGCTTCAGGCTGTCTGTTCTCCATCTCTCATGTAAATGAATGGTCATCTGTTCCCATCTCCGATGCAAATGAGACCTAGGGCAGTTGTTTCACTCTTGTCACCCTGATCTGGAGGGTTTTAGGTGCGTCTCGCACTGCATCTTAATCAGCTTCTGTTTGGGGGGGGGCGATTCTTTGTGAGTCAGACAGTCTGCGTCCTGTGTCAGGGTCCCCAAGAACAGGGAGCGGACAGGTAACACCCTTCACGCACCTCTGTGCTGACTGGCCCCTCACTCACTGGGCCCAGCTGAAGGGTCTCATAGATGTCCTTGGCCTCATCTGGGGCTGGTGGGCTGCGGACACAGGGGCTGGTCAGGGTGTGGGGCTGGGGCAGGGTTGGGTAGGAGAGGGATGCTGGCTCCTACCTGTCGCTTGTGCCCTGCATGTCACACTTTGTTCCGGGGGTGCACTGGAAAACCACAGCGCAGCGTACGTCATGCTCTCCCCCATCCTGCCCGTGTTGCACAGAACAGCTCTAGGGCTGCTGGAGCCAGGGCAGCATCTCCCGGCAGAAGGGATGCATCAGCCAGAAGCACAAGTGGCCTTGACCACAGCTGGGGGTGGCCAAGCACAGCCAGATGTGGAGGCACGGCCCTGCCGTTGCAGGTCCCCAGGGCCAGGGGCTGGCAGAGGAGCTATTGGGGACCAAGAGCATCTGAGAGGGCATGTGGAGTAGGCCCAGGCCTGGCCCATCAGCCTCTGTCTGTCCCAGACCCAGGCATAGCCGTGTGTAACCAGGGCACAGCTTCAACAACAGGGTCTCCTGGGCTGTGTCGGGGCTCTGGGTCCATCGCTGAACCGCAGGGAGGGAAAAGGGCCCTCCCAAATGCAGGAACTGCCCCCTCAATGCTCACAGCCAGCCTCCTCCACCCAGACTCCTACACCCTCCACACCCTCCTGTACCCAGGGCACAGGTCTGTGCATGCAGGCCCTAGAGAGACCATCACAGCTTCTGCAGGGCTGAAGCATCACTGTCGCTGCAATGGTCAAAGAAACGCATGTGATTTCCTGGCACAGGAAGGTCACGAGATCCCCCACAGCCTGTGGTTTATTTTGCTTTCAGCTTGATCTGGTGCTGAGCTGAGGCTACCGCTGCTTCTTCTCCAGCCCGGAGCAAGGGCGCTCTGTGCACCACCGCTCCTCTCCCCTCTCTCCCAGCTGCACGGGTCATCCAGCCCCAGAGCTAGCCCCAAGCCCTTTCCTAGGCAGGCGGAGGGGTCTGAACGCACCCAGCTCAGCACGGCCTCAGGATCTTCCACCACAGGACTGAAGGAACTGGCCCCTGGGAACAAGATTGACCAGGTCCTGGGAGATGGGGGAGGTGCAGAGGCCTGGAGAAGGGCCAGCACGATGCCCCTTGGTGGAAAGGACAAATGGGGCCCCGGGGAGGTACAGCCGGTTCCCCTCACCTCCGTACCTAGGAAGTCACTGGAGCAGATGTTCAGGAACGGCCTGTGCAAGCGTGCGGAGGAGGAAAGGCCGAGCACAAGCAGCCACGTGGGTTCATAGCAAACAAATCACGTGCAACAAGTTCCATTTCCTCCTTGGCCTGGGGAACTGGTGGGGACAAAGGGCTGCTGTGCATCGCATTTCTGGGCTGTGGCCAGGCTCTGGGCAGGTCCTGCGTGACCTCCTCACACAGCTTGGAGACACGTGCACCGGGCACACCCATGGCCAGGCATAGAGAGAACTGGCTCACGACCCGCCGGCAAAGGTCTGGCCTGGTGCAGGCCCTGCCGCAGACCCCCTGGGAACGCCAAGGGGAAGGTTCCCGTCCCAGCCATCCATGCCTCTCCGTGCTGATCTAGGACTCCTGGCTCCAGCTCCAGGGAGACCTCAGCTCTGGCATTCGGCTTCTGATCCCGGTTACCCTCCGCTCCAGCCTCCAGCTGCACCTTCTGACCCCGGCCGTCCAGCCTCGGCTACGGCTTCCGGAGCCAGGTTGGATGCCAGACCCTGCCGGACTCCCTCCCCCTCCCCGGGGAAAGTGACCTGGGCTGCATCTGCCCCCCGAGTGTCTTGCCACTCGGCAATACTGCCCCATCCCCGTTCCTTACAGGTCGTTATGAACAGATCCACATCCGAATAGCAGGCGGTTTCCAGTGGAGTCCCACAGGGCTCTGTCCTGGGCCCAGGGGTGCGCACCATGTTTATTAGGGACCTGGGTGCCGGCACGGAGCTGCTGAAGCTAGGCTGCAGGGACATGAAATGGGGTAGGACTGCGAGCAGGCTGGCAGAGGGCAGCAGAGTCCAGAAAAACTCTGGCAGACTGGAAAGCTGGGTGGGAGGCAGCACAGGGCAATGCAGTGCAGAGACATGCGAAGTACTGCCCACGGGAGAAACGATCCGAGCTGCAGGGAGAGTCTGGGAGACGGCAGCAGGATGGCAGCACTGTGGACATGGCCCTGGGAGTCCTGGCGGGTGTCAGCATCGGGACAAGTCTGCAGTGTGACGCAGTGTGGGTTTGGCTGCATCAGCAGGAGCATCAGGTGCCAGATGCAGGAGGCGATGGTGCCTCTGCTTGACACGGCTGGGGTGGCAGTTGCTCATGCTTAGGTTGGAGGGATGTGGGAGCTCCCTCCCTCCTTGCTGGCAGAAAAAGGCTTTTCCCTGAAGTCCTGGGACAGGCTCCATGGAGCAGGTGATGGATGCTGAGCCCTGGGCGCTGGCAGAGGAAGGCAGAGGAGCAGGCAACACTGGAGCAGCAGGTGGGAGCCAGACCCTGGAGCAGCAGGACCTGGAAGGCAAGGGGCAGGGTTAACTGGGGCTGCTGGCAGGCTCCTGCCCCTGCTACCCTGCAGCCCCTGGATACCCACCACACTCCCACAGCCTCAGACCCCGGGATGCTGCAAGGAGTCTTCAGAATGAGGGAGTCACTTCTGTACTCACAGCTGAGCCCCGGCATCAGGCCCTGGAGCGCATCTCCTACGCTGCCTAATGCTAGAGCAAGAATGGGTCTTGCAGGCTGCTGGGCTGGACAGCCAGCTTCTCACAGACCAGGGGAGCTTGTCTGTATACCGGCCCACGCTCTCAGTTCCTCCAGCCGTCATGTATTCATGAGCATTAAAGCTGACTTCTTGCCAAGGTCTGCACAGGAGGTGGTGGTGGCCAGGGTCTCATCCAGCTGTAGCCCCAGTGCCAGCTTCTTGTGGACCGGGAAGCCACAGTCCCCTTCTGGCCACTTGCACCTGGTGACACCCCCTGGGGTCTCCCCAAGTGCCCCCATCCCCAAAAGGGCCAGCAGGCAGCCCCATGCAGCTTTCCCTGGAAACCAAGCCTCACCCAGCCAGACCCACTCCACCTCATTGCCCGGGTCCAGCCACCATTCTCGGAAGCAGATCTCGCGCGCAGCGCCCGTGTGGGCGAGGAAGCTCTGAGGGACAGAGCGATGGCTTCCAAATTGTCCAGGGACCGGCCCAGAGCAGCAGGGCCACAGCTACTGTGGCCTGAAGCAGGGCACAGGCTCCATGACGTCTTCCCGGGTTGCTGGGGTGGATCTTCCAGCACCATGGGGCATGGGGGAGGGTAAGAGTTGGCGGCTGCACCAGCCCCCCCCAGCAACTCCTGCATTTGCCTCAGGGAGGCTGCAGATGCTGAGCTCAACCACATCAGCTCCAGCTTCTTTCTCCCGTGATGCTCCCTCAGGTCCAGCCCCCCGCTCTCCCCAAACACACATGCACACACACCACAAGGATGTTCCTGCACCCCCAGCTGGATGCAGCCCCTTGCCCTGCCTGCCCTCCCCTGATCTCTGGGCTCCCCATGGCCCCGTACCAGCATGGTGATGAGGGCCCAGTCTTGCAGCATGAGGAGCCAGGAGGATTCCCATTCACACGCGTGTCAGCTTTCTGACTAGGTCTTGGGTAGCAGCACTGAGAGGGGAACTAAGGCAAATTTCCGGGTGGCTGTACCCCTCCAACCTCCCCCCACCCCCAGCACCGCCCCTGTGTAAGAACACAGCCAGGCACCCAGCTCCCTGCAAGGAAGTGTACTGTGGCGAAAGGGGCATGGGGGAGGAAAGGGCAACGGGGAGGCAAATTGAGTCCCCCATGGTGCGGGAACAGGGGCTGGAGCTGGGGGCACTGCTCAGCCAGAACAGAGCAGGGGACCCAGGGCTGGGGTAGGGGGCAGGATGGAGCTACAGGTGGCTCATCCGGGGGCATGATGGTGGGGAGGGAGATCCCGGAGCCCACAACAAGCAGTCCACATCTGCCCTCGCCCCACTGGGCTCCACTCCAGCCATGGTGGCGGGGAATGGAGGACAGGGAGCAGGGAGGAGAGATGGGCATGTCCCACCCCACCACCAGCCTGGCTGGGTCCACCCAGCCTCCCCCTGGGACATGGGGGCCTGCCCTGCCTTTGTCAGTGGCAGCACCGGGAGGGGAAGGGGTCCTCCCCCCCGGAGTCAGATCCCATGCAGGGCCCTGCAAGAGACAAGGAGTAGGACCAGCCCTGACACCCACAGCCCGAACCCCCCAACACCTGGGAAAGGGCCGCAGGCCTGGAGCCCCGCACCACCCCTGCCAGCACTGCCAGCGAGTAGCTCTTTAGGGGCAGAAAGGGGCTGGGGAGTAACAAGATCCTCCCCCCACACCTGCCCCAGCCCTTTCTGCCCCCACTGCAGCCTCGGGACAAACCTAACCCCAGGTTCCCACGTCTGACAAGACCCTCTTCCCAGGACCCTGCCTGGCTGGTCCCAACAGGAGCATTGGCACAGCCCTGTCCCGGGCTATAGGGAGGGTGGTCAGTGTGTCTGAATAGACAAGTGTGCACAGTGTCTCCAGCCCTGCCTGCATTCACACCCTGTGGCGGGCCAGTAGGGGGTGCTCCTGCACTGAGCCATCCACTTCATAGATTTCATAGATTTTGCTGATGTTCGGGCTGGAAGGGACCTTGAAGATCATCGAGTCCAGCCCCCCGCCCAGGGGCAGGAGTTCAGCTAGGGTCAAAGGATCCCAGCAAGATAAACATCCAAACATCTCTTGAATGAGTCCAGAGTGGGCGCCTGCACCACTTCTGGAGGGAGTCTATTCCAGGCCTTGGGGGCCTGGACAGTACTGACATTTTCCCTTATGTCCAGCCTAAAATGGTCTTGGAAGAGTTTATGACCATTTGTCCTTATTATACCTCGGAGCGCTCTGGTGAACAGACATTCCCCCAGATCCTTATGCACACCCCTTGTGTACTTATAGGCAGCCACCAGGTCCCCCCTGACCCTGCACTTTTCCAGGATGAAGAGTCCCATGGCTCTCAGCCTCTCTTCATAAGGCCTATTACCTTGTCCTCTGATCATGTGTGCGGCTCTCCTCTGGACTCTCTCTTCCTGACATCCTACTTGAATTGAGGAGCCCAGAACTGGATGCAGTACTCCAGCTGTGGCCTCACCAAGGTCGAGTAGAGTGGGAGGATGACAGACTGAGATTTACTTGAGTAGCATCTATGGATGCAAGCCATAGTTTGGTTTGCTTTACCAGCTGCGACATCGCATTGGTGGCTTATGTTCATTTTGTGGTCGATCATGTCCCTCAAGCACCGCCCAGCTTATAAGCATGCTGCGGGGCTTTTTTCCCCCCTGAGGTGGAGTACCTTGCATTTATTGGTATTGAACATCATCAAGTTTGCATCCACACACTTACTAAGCTTATCCAAGTCAGCCTGGATCACTAGCCTGTCCTCGAGTGTGGATGCTATGCCCTAAAGTTTAGTGTCATCAGCAAAAATGCAAGGTTCTCCACCTTGGGAGGAAAAACCTGCAGCACCCTTATAGGCTCGGCAGTGCTACGTTGGTTAGCACTACAGAAGAAAGAGACTTGGGGGTCATCATTGACCACAAGATGAACATGAGCCTGCAATGCGATGCTGCGGCTAGTAAAGCGACCAAAATGCTGGCGTGCATCCATAGATGCTTCTCGAGCAAATCCCGGGACGTCATTCTCCCCTTGTACTCGGCCTTGGTGAGGCCGCAGCTGGAGTACTGCGTCCAGTTTTGGGCTCCACAATTCAAAAAGGGTGTGGAGAAGCTGGAGAGAGTCCAGAGGAGAGCCACGCGCATGATCAGAGGTCAGGAAAACAGATCTTACGATGACAGGCTGAGAGCCACGGGACTCTTTAGCCTGGAAAAGCGCAGGCTCAGGGGTGATCTGATGGCCACCTATAAGTTTATCAGGGGTGACCACCAGGATCTGGGGGAACGTTTGTTCATCAGAGCGCCCCAAGGGATGATGAGGTCGAGCGGTCAGAAACTCCTGCAAGACCGTTTCAGGCTGGACATAAGGAAGAATTTCTTTCCTGTCCGAGCCCCCAAGGTCTGGACCAGTCTGCCAGCGGAGGTGGTTCAAGCACCTCCATTGAACACCTTCAAGAGTAAATTGGATGCTTATCTTGCTGGGATCCTATGACCCCAGCTGACTTCCTGCCCTTTGGGCAGGGGGCTGGACTCGATGATCTCCCGAGGTCCCTTCCAGCCCTGATGTCTATGAAATCTATGAAATCTATGAAACTTAGCCAGGGCACTTCTGACACCAATAAATAAAGATGTTGAAGGGAACCAGTCCAAGGACAGAGCCTTGGGGGATGCCACTGGTCACAGAGCACCATAATGATTTGCTACCATCGACTACTACTCTCTGGGTCTGACCTTGGAGCAAATTTCCCAGCCATTGGACTGTGATGTAGCTGAGGCCACAGTTGGCCATTTTTTCATGAGGAAATCATGGGACACCAGGTTGAAGGCTTTTTTAAAGCCCAGATATATGATGTCAATCTCTTCTCCCTTGTCCAGGTGATATGTCACCTTGTCATAGAAGGAGATGAGATTGGCCAGGCAAGACCTACCCACGACAAACCTGTGCTGGCTTTCCCTGAAGATATTGCCCTCAGCCAGCTTATCAAGAAGGGTCTCTTTGATAATTTTCTCCAGAATCTTACCGGGGATTGAGGTCAAGCTGATTGGCCTGTAATTCCTGGGATGCACTTTCCGTCCTTTCTTGAAGATGGCTACCACATTAGCAGTACCACTTCACTGTACCCAACTGTGGCAGGAAGCCACCTTGGTTTCTCCCCAAAATCTCTGTGCTGTGACCATTTGATGAGGATGGGCCCAGCAGAGGAGTCACACCTCAGCCTGTTTCTTTAGGTAACCTGAGCTGGCTGCAGTGCTGAGGAAGGGGGAACCTGCTCCCTCTGCCTACGGGACTGGTACCAGCTACCTGGGTGAGGGGCATCTACCTGGGGGGCTGGGATCTGCCCGGCAACTAGTGATGGATTTCAAATTGGTTGGCCGACAGCCAACTGGAGCTGGCCTCCACTGGACCAGGTGAACGAGGTCACAGGGGCTATACAAGTTAGGACTGCCCAGGAGGAGGGGGCAGCAGCCATGCGGGGGATTCAGAGGAGCTTGACCATCTGAAACTGACTCTCTCCCCCAAAACTCATGAGCAAGGAACTGCCTGCCTCCAGAGGGGATCTCCAACAGCCTCAGGATGATGCTTGTGAGTAAGCTACTCGAGATCTGGTTAGACATCTAGCTGGCAGTAACTCAGATGTGTGATCAAAAGGCTACCTCAGCCACACTGTTTGCTCTTTAGGATTTCTAGGACATTGCTCAATCTTGTACCCTATTTTCACCCTACCCCTGGAATCAATAAAATTCTCCTTTGTGACCAGTGTGGGAGACTTATTGAGGGGTGGGTCTAAATTATGTCTAAGAGACCCCTTAGGTCTGCGGACTAAGGGTGACTTTCATTTTTGCCCTCAACTTGGGGAAGTGCCCCAAGTGCCTGTACTGGGTCGAGTACCCGTAGGACTTTAGGCCTGTGTTTCCCCGAGGACACTGGGCTAAGACAGTCCCTTCTCAGGGTGGTGGCAGCTATGTTACCCCCAGGCTAGCAAGTGTGCTCCAGGAAGGGGGTCAGCCGGATGTGAGGCGCCCCTAGGGAGGCATTCGGAGCCTGGCAGGTGGTCGGGCGCAGGGAGGTGGGTGGCTCAATGCAGGAGCGCCCCCTACTGGCTTGCCACACTGACCACCTACTGAGCTCTGAGTGTCTCCCTGGGGTGCCTTACATACGGCTGACTCCTTTCCTGGAGCACAGCTACAAGCCTGGGGGTACCGCACCCACCACCCAGGAATCTTGGTCTGTGTATGACCCTGTGCCCCATGAGATACACATGTAGACCTTCAGGGTGCTCAACTCACTGCAAGAACTTGGGGTGCTTCCTTTAGTCTGCAGCCCATGTAGTGGTCTCCCTTAGTCAGCTAGACCAAGTGGACACAAAGGCATGCCTCTTATGCTTCTCCCAATTAATCCACCATGCTAGGTATAGAGGAAAACTTTATTGGATACAGAAAGGAGGCTTTGGGGGGAGGATTCAGGATTGTGAGGAATCACAGAATAACCTTAGAGCAAACAGTATGGATAGGTAGCCATTGGTTATGCATCTGCTGTACTGCTAGCTATAGATCTTAGATTCATAGACATTAGGGCTGGAAGAGACCTCGGAAGATCATCGAGTCCAGCCCCCTGCCCCAGATACGTTTCAAGTAACTTATTCACAAGTATCATGCAGATGTGGTTGAGCTTTCCTCTGGAGGAAAACAGTTCACTGTGTGTCCAGTTACAGGAGCGAGAGGGAGAGTGGCAGTGTTCAGCCGTTCAGCTGCCCCCCCCCCCCCGAGCCTATGGCTTCTGCAGGGGAGCTCTTTCCTTGCATTCCAAAATGGCTCTCCCCTCCTTCCTCATGGGGACCCCCTTTATCCCCTGACGTGACCTCATGACTAAGGTCCCACCAGAAGCAGCCCCATTGGCAGAAGATTGGTGCCTCTAAATGACATCACCTTTCCAGGTGAGGGAATTAGTCACATGACCTGCAGTGGAGGGAAACTGATAAAAGGCGGAGCAGGTTCCCTCTCCCTCCAGCTCAGGTTACAACTCGGGGTTACCTGAAATTAGGGGGGGCTGCCCACCACAGTGACCATGGTAATCAAATTGACGTACAGGTGAAGAGACGGTGGCAAGGAGAAATGTAAAGAAGGGTCTGGGAAGATGCTGGGAGGGCATTCTGCCATAGACACACACGCCTCAGCCCCTCTCCGCAGCCTTCACCCAGCTCCACTGTTGGTGACAAAGGAAATTCTGATCCTTACAGCAACCAGGGAGGCAGAAACACTTCTTATGGGGCCATGTGGTCACCAGAAAAGCCTCAAATACCCTGCAATTGGCAGTCAGACATGGCCCTGCCTGCCATTCCCCGCACAGACAGGCCTGGTGGGGGCTGGCTGGGGAGGTGGGGGGCGATTGTACGTAGTCCTTACATGTTGATGTGCTGGGTGGCACAAAAAACCCATAAGCACAGAAGAGCTGTGATGGACTGGATAGGACCATAGGTCTGACTTCACCATCTTACGTGTCACACAGTAGCAGACAGCAGAGGCTGAAAGGGCAGTGACTGGGGATTGACCAGGGTTTTCCCCTGGTCCTCTCTCCCTTGCAGCCACCAGCCTGGTCTGATGCAGAGGCTGTGCCCCTCACTTCCCTGCTCGACAGAGACTTTCTTACCAGACCGAACATTAGACTTCAGGTCCTGGCGCAGAATTCATAGACACTTCAACAACAAGTCTGTGCTCTGAAGAGAGCGTTTATTGAGCACAGCAGTCTGCACTTTAAGCCCACAACCAAGAACAACAGGAAACTTCCCCTAAGCTGAAACACAGCCCAGCGAGATGTGATGACAATAAACACAAGTGCATCTGTTTGAAAATGCAACAGAAGAAGCCACAAAGAGAACAGGAAACCTCACGTAAGTCTCACGTCATCCCCAGGGCAGAGGGTCTCCTCACACCCAGGGTTTCAGAGAGTCCGTCTGGGGGATGCACAGGTTGCCTTACGCGTTGGAGTGGAGACCCCACAGGCCTCCTCTCTGCCTGCGTTGTTACAGGTGGCTCTGCACCTCCTTCTCCCCCTTGGGTGTCCGGACCCTCGTCCCATATTGCATTACCCTCACCTATAGCACAACATGACTCTCCTGCACTCAGTGTCTTTGTCTTTTCTTGGGCACGCCGGTCTCACCTTTTGCACCTTCTGTTTTGAAATGGAAATTGTTCTCTGCTTTCCTTGGTCCCCCCCAACCCAAGCAGTCTGGGACCCTGCCCTATTTCCTTAGCTCGGTCTCCAACACACATGTGATGATTGTGCCAGGTCTTTGCCAACAACTGATGCCCCTTTTTTCTAAAGATGTCTCCAGTCCCCTGGTGAATCTGTCTGCACTCGCAGCTCCCACATCTGCTGACCACAAGCTCGACGTGTTAATGACACTCTGGGGAAAAAGCACTTCCCCTTTGGCAGTTTAAACTTATTGCCTGCTGGTTTCATTTGGTGGACCTAGTTCCTGCCTGGTGAGAAAAAGTCAGTAATAAATCCTTAGTGACTTCCTCTAATCCCTATAGTACACTGCAGTTGATATGGTCTCTGTTGCTTTCAGGACTGAGCTGGGGTTGAAGCTGCTATGGCTTCAGCCCACAGGAAGGGCCCTTTGGGCCAAAACCTCGTCTGTCCTCTTGCCCATCTGTGGACTTGGTCCACCATGAGAGATCACCTCACAAATCCCTGTCCCAGACAGCGTCTGATGGGTTTGCATGAGATCAGGTCAGCAGGGCCCCGGGAACTTCACCCAGGACACCAAAGGGCTGGACCCCCGGGGCCCTTAGCAATGACATTGACCAAGTCATGGGGCACAGGTGGGGTTTCAGAGCACCAGAGATGGGCAATGTGGGGTTCCTCCCTGGAATAAACAAGAGGGGATATGGGGAATTATAGATGGATCGCCCTCAAACCCCAGGAAGTTACTGGAGCAGATGCTAAGAAAGCCTGTTTGCAAACATGTGGAGGAGGAAAGTCTGGTCCATTGTCCAACAAGCTTGATCTCCTGCTGTGAGTGTGGGGGTGGGGGATGAAGGGCCTGCTGTGGGTACTATACGGCGGGGAGACACCTGCCTCCATCACTAGCAGCGAAGGCATTCAGACCCAGTCCATGTCAGGATGGCAGCAGACTTGGAGCAGAGCCCCACAGGGGTCTGTCCTGGGCCTGAAGCTGCTCACTGTGTCCATTCATGGTCTGGACGCCAGCACAGAAAGCTTCCGGAGCAAGTTATGGACAGCACAATGCTGGAAAGGGTGGTGAACAAACCGGAGGATGTGAACGCGGCACAGACAGATCTCAGCAGCCTGGAAAGCTGGGCTGGAGCTGACAGGATGCAGCTCAGAGTGGACAAGTACAAGGTGCTGTCCTTGGGAGGAAGGATCGGGGACACAGGCAAAGAGTGGGAGAGACACATGATACAAAAAAGGACCTGGGTGTCTCCGGAGGTGCCAGACTCAAGAGGAGCCTGCAGTGTGCCTGTGTGGGTCTGGGCTGTGGGACGGGCAGGATGAAGGAGCCATAGACGGGAGGTGGCTGGGCAGGAGCAAGGGCGGCCAGGCTGGGGCAGGGCTGGAGAGCAGGCGATGCTGCGTGCAGGGAGCAGGGAGGGAAGTGTCCGGTGCGGCCGTGCTGGAGTGGGGGGAGCTGCAAGGCAAGGGGCAGCGTGAGCTGGGGCTGCTGGGAGGCGGAGCGCAGCCCCTCTCCCCCGGCCACGCTCCTGCGTGGGGATGCAGGGCTCCCGCTGCCAGGGGAGGAGAAGGGCGCACGTGTCCCTGGGCACCAGGGTGCAGTGAGGGTGCCCAGTGCAGGTTCACACTCTTGTACTCGCGGAGCCTCCTGTCTTCATACCCAAGGGACGGTCTCTGTGGTTCCCTGGGGGCAGCTGGGCAGCTTCTCACACACCCACTGGAACTGCTCATTATTCAAACCTCCTGCCTCTATGCTTCCCCCTTTAATTGCTCCATAAGAACCGTCACCTCCAAGAGTCGAAGTGCTGCAATGACAGAGGCCATGTCAGGGCCCCCAGACCATCCCAGCCCCCACAAGGTCCCACCCGTCTGGCTGCAGCCAGCGCCCTGGCCCCATTCTGGCCAGTCTGACCCCTGCAGCCCCTTGCCTGGGCAGCAGCCCTCCTCCCCCATCCCACCTGGTCAGTGAGCATCCCCTTGCCCCTGTCCTGGCCAGGTGCAGCAGGGCTGCCAGAGCTCAGCCCAATCCTTACAGGCAGCTCCCAGCACAGGCGCAGCCTGGGATCAAGGCTCCTGGCAGCCTCCCCTGCCCGCACTGCACGGATCCTGCCCTCCCACCCGGTGCAGACCCCACCATGACCCCCCTCCCCACAGGACATGTTTGATAGGAGCTGAATGGGGCTGCCAGGCCAAGGAACCAGAGCGCAGCTCACTGTGCATATGGCATCCCGTCGATCCAAATCCATCTCTGGTCAAACCGCAACCCGATCCAGTACAAGGTGTCCGTGTGGGTGAGGAAGCTCTGGGGAGGGAGCAACTGCTCAGAAACAGCCCCAGACCTGGGCCAGAGACAAAGGACAGGGGGCAGCTGGGGCCATGGGGCCTCTCTGTCTACGGGCAGCAGGAGGGGAACAAGGAGGGCACGGCTGTCCGTGGCACCAGTCCGCCCAGCTGCTGCAACTGCCCCAGGACGCTGCACATATGGAAGGCACCTGCACCAGCTCCAGCTGCTCCGGGCCCCAGCCCCTTGCCGAGGCCACTGCTGACTGGCCTCAGAAGTGGCAGAGATGGGAAAATGTGGCATTCAGTGCAGCACCAACCCCCCAGCACAGACCCAGACCCAGACCCAGACCCAGACCCAGACCCAGGACAATGTCCCCAGGGAGGCTGTCCTGCCCTGCCCTGCCCCCAGCATCTCACTGCCAGGCAGATTTTCTGGTCCCCACCTTCCCACAGCCCCGTACCGGCAGGGTCGTGTGGTCCCAGTCCCAGGTGATGAGGAGTTGGGAGGATTCCCGTTGACACCACTCTTTGCTTTGCTCCCAGGTCTTTTTCTCCTTGGAGAGGAAGAGGCACTTCCCGCGGTGCAGCACCCAGGTCTCCGGGCAGCGGTCTGGGCACAGGCAGCCGCTCGCACCCGCCCCGCTGTCAGGGCCGGTGCCCAGGCCACAGGGAGGAAGAGGCCGGGGGAGGAAGGTCTGGGGAAGCCAGGCCAGGACACCGGGGCTCCCTCCCGCAGCGATGCCCATGCCTGGGCCCCGTGGGTCACGGGCGCAGTGCTGCCTGGTGTGGAAGGGCTGTTCTGTCTGAACAGTCAGCTCTGGGGGCGCCCCGCTTCCCACCCTTCCCCACCCTGGGGTACCTGTGGCCTTGCAGGGAAATGTGCTGGCCTGGACTCCTGCAGATTTCCTCAGCTGCCGAGACAGGTCCTGGGCGTGCTTTTGCACCCACAGCAGCTGCTCTTGGCCCTGCTGAAGTGCTGCCCTGGCCTCCTGCAGCTCCACGTCCCTCCAATGCAGGACCCTGTGGCAGCCGTTCCCCTCCCGCCGTGCCTGTGACAGCTCCACCTGGGCCTGATGCAGAGCCACCACGGCCTTCTGCAGCGCCATGCTGCGGCTGTGCAGCTCCTTCTGGCAGCGGGTCCCCCCTCCTCTGGTCTCTGCCAGTTGTTCCTGGGACTGCAGCAGAGCCGTGACCACCTGCCAGTCTGTGGGCACGGGGCTGTCAGTGCCAGGGGCAGGGCCTGGCACTCCCAGCTGGGGGCTGTGGCTGTGGCAGGGGCCGACCCCTGTGCTCACACCTCCAACCAACCCCCTGGGACCACGGGGATGGTGCAGCTGGTGGGGTGTCCCAAGCCAGCACCAGGGCATGGCCACGGGCTGGTGGGGACCGCCCCCCCCCACTACATATCACCGCTGGGAACATCTGCAAAGTCACCACAGGTCCTCTTTAACTGAGGGACTTGCTCCCATCCACCCAAGTGCCCTGCCTCTGTGGGGGGGCTCACACCCCTGCCCCCAGGCCCAGGCATCCTGTGTCCCCCACACCTGCCCATCTTTCCCCTCTGAGCTTCCTGCCAGCTCCATGGGACCCTACTCACAGGAGACCCCCAGGGCGATGGAGATGGCCAGCAGGACCAGGAAAGCTGCCAGCAGTATCAGGAGCAGGGGCTGCATGTTCCCCCGGGGCTCTGCAGGGGACGAGACACCGTGGAACAAGCTTCCACACCTCCAGCCTTGACCACAGGCAGGGGAAGCCAAGCATGGCCAGATGTGGGGTACAGACCTGCCCTTGGTTCCAGCGGTCATGGCCCTGCCCCCCAGCACAGACAGGGAGGTGGGGGGCCAACAGCATCTGGGAGGCTGTGCTGGGCCAGCCCCGGCCTGGGAACGCCTCCTGCCCCCCATGCCCCTACTACCTAGCCCCCAGCACTGCAAGTGACCAGCTCCGCAAAGGTAGGAAGGGGCTGGGGAGTAACAAAATCCCACCCCCCACATACACACACCTGCCCCAGCCCCTCCTGCCCCCACTGCAGCTTTAGGCTGAGCCTGAGCACAGGGGAAAGACCCTCTAACCAGGACCCTGTGGGGCCTGTCCCAGCAGCAGCATTGGCACTGCCCTGTCCCCAGCCCTGGCATGGGCTCCGGGGAAGGTGACAGCATTGGACGCAGGAAGATGCTGTCTGTGAACAGATGCATGAGCGCCTCCGGCCCTGCCTGCACTCACACCAACGCAGTTCAGCAGCCCATCTCTGCAGCCAGCAGCCTGCAGCACTTGGGGAGGGGGGAACACTGCTTCCTGGCCTGTGGGGCCACAAGCAAAGCCCTGGAGCTAGGGCAGCCACGTGCTCCGCTCTGCCCTGCAGCCTGGGTACAGCAAGCAGAGCCACCCCTCAGCCCTGGGGCAGGACAGCCCCTCCATCCCCTGTTTCACACCCAGGCCAGCTCTGCACCCCGGGAGCTCTCTCCATCCATGCTGGGGAGCCCTGGGCAGGGCAGAGGATGCCCTTGCACTCACCTTTGTGCTGCTGGGCACCATGCCCGGCCTGCCCCTTGCCCACCAGGCCCAGCTGGAGGACCTCGTAGTTGTCATTGGCCTTATCTGGGGATCGGGGTGGAGGGTGCAAGACACAGGTCGCCACGGCTGATCAGGGTGTGAGGCTCAGGCAAAATCAGATGGGGGAGGGGTGCTGGCTCCTACCTGCCCCCTGCCCCCTGCTCCGTCCCAGGGGGGCCTTGGGGTACTGCAGGGTCTCATACATCCCGGTGGTGGGGCACAGAGCGGCTCACAGTGCCAGCAGCTCTGCTGTTTAGGGCTCCTGGAGTGAAGTGAGTGTGGGAAGTACTCGGGGATTAACTAAAAGCAGAAGTGGCCAGCACCGCAGGCAGGGGTGACGACACTTGGCGGGATGCGGGGCCACAGCCCTGCCATTGGCTCGAAAAGCCGTGGCCCCACCCTCCCCCGCACACAGAGGCCGAGGCCTGTGGGCGGGGGGGGGCAGACCACTGGCCAGGCAGCAGGGGGCCAAGAGTGTCCCAGAGGCTGTGCTGGGTGGGCCCAGGCCCAGTAAACTACAGGCAGGGCTGAGGCTGCCCCAGCACAGTGGGGAGGGGGATGGAGGGACTATCTCTGAGACCCCTGTGAGTCACCCACAGTTCAGGCTTGGGGCAGGGTGAGCCCATGGCCCCTTGGGCACCAAGACTGGAGCTCTGGGGCAGAGCTCTTCCCCCGTTCGTCTGCTGACTCCAGCCCCAGGGAGCTCCAGCCTCTGGTCTGGTGGGCTTTGTCCTCCCAGGACCCTTCCCGGTGTAGGACCTGCCCCCATCACCGCTCATAGGCACCTGGGCATGAAACAGCCTCCCAGCCATGCACAGAAGCAAGGCAGGAGTCCCCACAAGCAGACCCCTTGCTCCACCATCTACACTGTCCGGTCTATGGGCCACATCTCTGCACACATGGTCATTACAGCGTCAGAGGGTCCGTAGCAGCGCTGGAGTCCCACTGCCATGCTGATGCACCAAGAAAGGTGTGAAGCCCCCATGGTGGGCAGTTGAGCAGCTGTCTGCTTTCTTGGTGTTCAGCTGAGGCTTCTGTTACTACATCCCCAGCCTGGAGGGAAGGCACTTTATGCCCAAAAGTGCCTTAGACCACTCCCTCAGGGATGCACCAGCGGAGCTGGTCCACGACAAAGGCCTTCCAAGCAATAATGTCACCATAAAACCTTTGCTGGACACTTGCGATGGGGCTGAGTGAATTCAGGGCAGCACAGCCTGATGAACTTCATCCCAGGAGCTGTACAAATTGGCAGAGACCACAAAGGCCCAGGTGATTTACCAAGTCCTGGGAGATGGGCAAGTGGCAATGACTCAGGTGAGGAAACACCTTGAAAGGTTAGATGTCCGTAAGTCTGCAAGCCCAGATGGATTGCACCTGAGAGTCTTGAAGGAGTTGGAAGACATCATAGCATGCCCTATGGTGAAGATCTCTGAGAGCTCGCGGTGCTTGGGTGAGGAACCAGAAGACTGGAAAAGAGCCAACCTGGTCCCAATCTTCAAAAAAGGAAGGCAAGATGATCAAGGGACTAACAGGCCAATCAGTCTGATGTCTATCCCTAGAAAGATCCTGGAGAAAATCATCAAGGGATCCATCAGCAGCAGGCTAATGGAAGGCAGCCTTCTGAACGTCAGCCAACATGGCTTTGTTGCTGGAAGGTTTTGTCTAACCAACCTCGTTTCCTTTTATGACCAGGTGACACGTTGCCTCCACAAGGGAAACGAGGTTGATATCATATACCTGGATTTCAGAAAGCCTTTGACTTGGTCTCCCATGATGTCCTAATGGCTCAGCTGGGGAGCTGTGGTGTCGACTGTCTCATGGTCCAGTGGCTGGGGAACTGGCTACAGGATCAGACCCAATGAGTACTCATTGATGGGAGTGAATCAACATGGAGCAAGGCGACCAGTGGAGTTACTCAGGCCTCAATACTCAGGCCGGTACACTTCAACATCTTCATTAAGGATCTGGATTTGGGCATCAGATGTGGACTCATAAAGTTTATGGACAACACTTAACTATGGGGAAAGGAGGACACCATAGAAGACAGGCTGGGGATACAGGCCAAGCTAGACATGCTCGCAAGGAGGGTGGACCAAAACCTGATGGCATTTAACATAGAGAAGTGCAGGGTGCTCCACCTTAGGAGGAACAACCAGCATCATACTTATAGGCTCATCAGTGCTACACTCACTAGCACCATGTCTGAAAGAGACTTGGGGGTCTTGATTGACCACAAGATGAACATGAGCCTGCAATGTGATGCTGTGGTCAGCAAAGGTAACCAAACTCTGGCATGCATCCATCAATGCATCTATAGCAAAATCAGGGACACTCCTACTTTACTCAGTCTTGGTGAGGCCACAGCTGGAGTGCTGAGTCCAGCTTTGGGCCCCCCGCTTCAGGTGGGATTTCATAGATTTCATAGACATCAGGGCTGGAAGGGACCTCGGGAGATCATCGAGTCCAGCCCCCGCCCCAAGGGCAGGAAGTCAGCTGGGGTCATAGGATCCCAGCAAGACAAGCATCCAATTTATTCTTGAAGGTGTTCAGTGTAGGTGCTTGAACCACCTCCTCTGGCAGACTGTTCCAGACCTTGGGGGCTCGGACAGGAAAGAAATTCTTCCTTGTGTCCAGCCTGAAACGGTCTTGCAGGAGTTTGTGACCGTTCGACCTCGTCATCCCTTGGGGCGCTCTGGTGAACAGACGTTCCCCCAGAATCCTGGTGGTCACCCTGATAAACTTATAGGTGGCCATCAGATCACCCCTGAGCCTGCGCTTTTCTAAGCTAAAGAGCCCCATGGCTCTCAGCCTGTTGTCGTAAGGTCTGTTCTCCTGACCTCTGATCATTGTCCCATATATTCATGAGAATATAATGAGATACCGTATCAAAGGTCTTCTAAAAATACAAGTAGATGGCATCCATCTCGATTCCTGTATCTAAGCATTTTGTGAACGGGTCATAAAAAGAAACAAGGTTAGTCAGGCAGCATATACCTGCTATGAACCCGTGCTGGTTGTCCTTTGGCATTGCTTTCCCTGCTGGACTCTCACAAATGTGATCCTTAATAATTTTTTCAAGGATTTTCTCTAGGATAGAGATCTATAATTACCTAGATCCTCCTTCCTCCCCTTCTTGAAAATAGGGACCACATTAGGCCTTTTCTAGTCCTCTTGGACCTGACCTGAGCACCAAGTGTGCTCAAACAGCCATGCCAGTGGTTCTGCTATGACACTTCCAATTCCTTCAGCACCCTTGGATGAAGATCACCTGAGCCTGCTGACTTAAACACATTCCAGCCCCTCCAAGTGTCTCTTTACTAAGTTGGTGATAACAGTTGTTTTTATGCCTGTCTATGATGCAATTGGGAGCTTTGCCCTGATCTGAGTTCAGGAATACAGAGGCAAAAAACTTCTTGAAGAGCTCCACTTTGTTCCCCCCGTCTGTCACTAATTGCCCTAGTTTTGTCTTGTAGGGGCCCTATTCTACCCTGTGTCTTCTCCTTGCTCCCTATATACCTGAAGAACTTTTTGTTGTCTTTAATTTTTGTTGCCAGCCAAATTCTGTTTCAGCTTTGGCCTTTCTGATTGCCTCCCTGCAAGCGCGGGCCAAGTGGATATACTCCGCCTTGGTATATCTGTTTCCACATGTTGCATGTGCAAATGTTTTCATAGCCTATATGCTTCTTTTTTAGCCCCTAGGCTTTCCTGGACTTCCCTGTTCAGCAAAAAGGGTTTCCCCGCACAAAGAGATTGTCTCCTTCTGCACCCACAGGATCATTCCCTTTACAAATGACCATGCTTCCTGGACTTTATCTCACCAATTCTCCTGTTCTTCAATGCCTTGCTAACTAGTCTACTGAGCACACTGAAGTTAACCAGTAGGGTGGAAGTGCTTAACTTCAGAAAGGCTATCTTTCTCACCCTCAGCCACATAGTGAATTCAATCAAGGTTGTCGGTCGGCTTTCAGAGCTCCCATGTGGACATTAACAAACATGTTATGACAAGCTCAGTGACAACTGGCATGCTATGGTCATCAGTGCATATGCCCGCACACTTGATAATGAAGAAGTCAACAAGGAACCATTCTATGGTGCTCTTCTCACCCTCCTGACTGCCACTGCCAAGGAATACAAGCTCATCCTCATGGGTGACTTCAGCACAAGAGTTGGGTGCCATGCTGAACTCTGGAGTGGCACCATTGGGAAAGAGGGGGTAGGGAAAGTCAATTCCAATGGTATCCTCCTCAGCATATGTGCAGACCATGGCTTGCTCATCATGAATACCATCTTCAGACAGAGAAATATAAAAATCACTCGGATTCACTGCTCCAGCATATCCTTTGGAAATCTGCTTTGCTATCTTTGTTGATCGAGATCTGCCGATGAAAACTAAGATCCTGGTTAGTACAGCAGTTATCCCCACACTTCTCTATGGATGTGAGATGTAGGTGACATATTGAAGACATCTTAAGCACTTGGAATGGTTCCATCAGAGTTGCCACAGGAAAATCCTTAGCACTGTACCAATGACAGCATCCTCTCTGCAGGTAACGTAACCAGTACTGAGGCAGAGATCATGGAACAACAACACTACTGGGCTGGCCACTGTGTGCAGATGGCTGGCACTCATCTCCCAAAGCAAGTCCTCTTCTTTCACTTACTCATGGTAAGAGGACCCAAGAAGGACAGAGAAAGAGCTACAACAAGACCCTGAAAGCATACCTTAAGAAGGGTGGCATCAACCATACCTTAAGAAGGGTGGCAAATAGATTTAAACAGACTACAAAAGTAGGCAGATGGGAATAAGACGGGGTTCAACGTAGACAAATGCAGGGTGCTGCTTCTTGGGAGAAGGAATCCACAGCATAAATACAGGCTGGGGAGCTCCCCTCTTGCAAGCACAGAGGTGGAAAGGGATCTTGGAGTCATTATTGACTCCAAGATGAACATGAGCCACCAATGCCAGACCGCAACCAGCAAGACCAGCCATACCTTGTCATGCATCCAAAGGTGCATCTCAAGCCAGTCCAGAGAGGTGATCCCCCGCCTCTATGCGGCACTGGTCAAGCTGCAGTTGGAGTACTGTGTCCAGTACTGGGCGCCGCACTTCAAAAGGGATGTGGACAACATGGAGAGGGTTCAGAGGAGGGCCACCCACTTGGTGAGAGGGCAGCAGGACAGGCCCTATGAGGAGAGACTGAGGAACCTGAACCTGTTCAGCCTCGGCAAGAGGAGGCTGAGGGGGGACCTGGTGTCTGCCTAGAAACTCATCAGGGGAGATCAACAGCAAATAGGTAGAGCCCTTTTCTCCCCAGCACCACCTGGGGTGACAAGGACCAATAGTAATAAGCTGATGGAGAATAGGTTTAGGTTAGAGATCAGAAGGCAATATTTTACAGTTGGGGTGGCCAAAATCTGGAACCAAGTTCCCAGGGAAGTGGTCCTCGCCTCTACCTTGGGCAAATTCAAGAGGAGGTTGGATGATCCCCTGTCTGGGGTCTTGTGAACCCAGCTTTCACTCCTGCCTGTGGCAGGGGGTCAGGCTAGATGATCTGTTCAGGTCCCTCCTGGCCCTAGCTACTATGAAACGCTGAAACTATGAAACCCTACGAAGTTGGAAATGCTGGCTTGTAATGTGTCTCAGTGGCACTGCACCATATGTTAAGCTATGGCCCACTTCAGAGAAAACCATCTTGCTCAGGAAGCTGAGAAATGGCACAAAAGGAAGAAAACCTCACAGCATCCTGGCCACCAGCTGTGCCTTCCCCCATGACTGACTTGTCATGTCTGTGAAAAAACTTGCCAAGAACAGACTAGACTTCTCAGCCATCTTAAAACACATAACTAACGCCCCACCCCCACCCTCTGGCCCTGGCAGGCATCATCCTTGTAGTGAGGGATAGCTGAAGACTGAGCCTGTGGAGACCAGCATGACACTGAGAAGGGCTATGAAAATGCCAGAGGACAGGAGCACAATGGAGATGAGTCTTGGAAGCCTGGCAAGCTGGGCTGGAGCTGACAGGATAAAGAGCAATGAGAAGAACCTCATCCTAGGGAAGGAGAAGGAAAAGCACCTCATGGAAAAGAACCAACTAGGGTTCAACACTACTGAAAGGCCTCACAGTCCTTGGGGCTTTCTGGGTCTCCAAAGTCCCATGCACCAGTAACATAGATTCATAGATTCATAGATGCCAG